>NC_056729.1:1867909556-1868150273 GCF_019279795.1 Protopterus annectens
AAGGATGACACTTTGGGGGAAATGAAGAAATGAGGCTAATGGTGTGAACTGGGAAGGAGAATGGGGACATGAAGTGAGGGAAAAATTTAAGGTGAAAGGGGAAGGGTGAATGGGGACATGAAGTGAGGGCTTGAAGGCCCAAAGGGGAAAGGGGAATGGGGACATGAAGTGAGGGCTTGAAGGTGAAAGGGGGGAGGTGAATGGGGACAAAAGAAGTGAGGGCTTGAAGGTGAAAGGGGGGGGATGAATGGGGACATGAAGTGAGGGCTTGAAGGTGAACTGGGAAGGGTGAATGGGGACAATGAAGTGAGGGAAAATTTAAGGTGAACTGGGGAGGGTGAATGGGGAAGTAAGAATGAGGACTATGAGTGCCTGGACGGTGAAGGGGCAATGGACAATGAAGACTGGTGGTAGGATGCACACTGTGGGACAGATGAAGAAATGAGGACATAATGAAGTGCCTGAGACTGGTGATAGGATGCACACTGTGGGACAGATGAAGAAATGAGGACATAATGAAGTGCCTGAGACTGGTGATAGGATGCACACTGTGGGACAGATGAAGAAATGAGGACATAATGAAGTGCCTGAGACTGGTGATAGGATGCACACTGTGGGACAGGTGAAGAAATGAGGACATAATGAAGTGCCTGAGACTGGTGATAGGATGCACACTGTGGGACAGATGAAGAAATGAGGACATAATGAAGTGCCTGAGACTGGTGATAGGATGCACACTGTGGGACAGATGAAGAAATGAGGACATAATGAAGTGCCTGAGAAGGGTGATAGGATGCACACTGTGGGACAGATGAAGAAATGAGGACATAATGAAGTGCCTGAGAAGGGTGATAGGATGCACACTGTGGGACAGATGAAGAAATGAGGACATAATGAAGTGCCTGAGACTGGTGATAGGATGCACACTGTGGGACAGATGAAGAAATGAGGACATAATGAAGTGCCTGAGACTGGTGATAGGATGCACACTGTGGGACAGATGAAGAAATGAGGACATAATGAAGTGCCTGAGACTGGTGATAGGATGCACACTGTGGGACAGATGAAGAAATGAGGACATAATGAAGTGCCTGAGACTGGTGATAGGATGCACACTGTGGGACAGATGAAGAAATGAGGACATAATGAAGTGCCTGAGAAGGGTGATAGGATGCACACTGTGGGACAGATGAAGAAATGAGGACATAATGAAGTGCCTGAGACTGGTGATAGGATGCACACTGTGGGACAGATGAAGAAATGAGGACATAATGAAGTGCCTGAGAAGGGTGATAGGATGCACACTGTGGGACAGATGAAGAAATGAGGACATAATGAAGTGCCTGAGAAGGGTGATAGGATGCACACTGTGGGACAGATGAAGAAATGAGGACATAATGAAGTGCCTGAGACTGGTGATAGGATGCACACTGTGGGACAGGTGAAGAAATGAGGACATAATGAAGTGCCTGAGAAGGGTGATAGGATGCACACTGTGGGACAGATGAAGAAATGAGGACATAATGAAGTGCCTGAGAAGGGTGATAGGATGCACACTGTGGGACAGATGAAGAAATGAGGACATAATGAAGTGCCTGAGACTGGTGATAGGATGCACACTGTGGGACAGATGAAGAAATGAGGACATAATGAAGTGCCTGAGACTGGTGATAGGATGCACACTGTGGGACAGATGAAGAAATGAGGACATAATGAAGTGCCTGAGAAGGGTGATAGGATGCACACTGTGGGACAGATGAAGAAATGAGGACATAATGAAGTGCCTGAGACTGGTGATAGGATGCACACTGTGGGACAGATGAAGAAATGAGGACATAATGAAGTGCCTGAGACTGGTGATAGGATGCACACTGTGGGACAGATGAAGAAATGAGGACATAATGAAGTGCCTGAGACTGGTGATAGGATGCACACTGTGGGACAGATGAAGAAATGAGGACATAATGAAGTGCCTGAGACTGGTGATAGGATGCACACTGTGGGACAGATGAAGAAATGAGGACATAATGAAGTGCCTGAGAAGGGTGATAGGATGCACACTGTGGGACAGATGAAGAAATGAGGACATAATGAAGTGCCTGAGACTGGTGATAGGATGCACACTGTGGGACAGATGAAGAAATGAGGACATAATGAAGTGCCTGAGAAGGGTGATAGGATGCACACTGTGGGACAGATGAAGAAATGAGGACATAATGAAGTGCCTGAGACTGGTGATAGGATGCACACTGTGGGACAGATGAAGAAATGAGGACATAATGAAGTGCCTGAGACTGGTGATAGGATGCACACTGTGGGACAGATGAAGAAATGAGGACATAATGAAGTGCCTGAGAAGGGTGATAGGATGCACACTGTGGGACAGATGAAGAAATGAGGACATAATGAAGTGCCTGAGACTGGTGATAGGATGCACACTGTGGGACAGGTGAAGAAATGAGGACATAATGAAGTGCCTGAGACTGGTGATAGGATGCACACTGTGGGACAGATGAAGAAATGAGGACATAATGAAGTGCCTGAGACTGGTGATAGGATGCACACTGTGGGACAGATGAAGAAATGAGGACATAATGAAGTGCCTGAGACTGGTGATAGGATGCACACTGTGGGACAGATGAAGAAATGAGGACATAATGAAGTGCCTGAGACTGGTGATAGGATGCACACTGTGGGACAGATGAAGAAATGAGGACATAATGAAGTGCCTGAGAAGGGTGATAGGATGCACACTGTGGGACAGATGAAGAAATGAGGACATAATGAAGTGCCTGAGACTGGTGATAGGATGCACACTGTGGGACAGATGAAGAAATGAGGACATAATGAAGTGCCTGAGAAGGGTGATAGGATGCACACTGTGGGACAGATGAAGAAATGAGGACATAATGAAGTGCCTGAGACTGGTGATAGGATGCACACTGTGGGACAGATGAAGAAATGAGGACATAATGAAGTGCCTGAGACTGGTGATAGGATGCACACTGTGGGACAGATGAAGAAATGAGGACATAATGAAGTGCCTGAGACTGGTGATAGGATGCACACTGTGGGACAGATGAAGAAATGAGGACATAATGAAGTGCCTGAGACTGGTGATAGGATGCACACTGTGGGACAGATGAAGAAATGAGGACATAATGAAGTGCCTGAGACTGGTGATAGGATGCACACTGTGGGACAGATGAAGAAATGAGGACATAATGAAGTGCCTGAGACTGGTGATAGGATGCACACTGTGGGACAGATGAAGAAATGAGGACATAATGAAGTGCCTGAGACTGGTGATAGGATGCACACTGTGGGACAGATGAAGAAATGAGGACATAATGAAGTGCCTGAGACTGGTGATAGGATGCACACTGTGGGACAGATGAAGAAATGAGGACATAATGAAGTGCCTGAGACTGGTGATAGGATGCACACTGTGGGACAGATGAAGAAATGAGGACATAATGAAGTGCCTGAGAAGGGTGATAGGATGCACACTGTGGGACAGATGAAGAAATGAGGACATAATGAAGTGCCTGAGACTGGTGATAGGATGCACACTGTGGGACAGATGAAGAAATGAGGACATAATGAAGTGCCTGAGAAGGGTGATAGGATGCACACTGTGGGACAGATGAAGAAATGAGGACATAATGAAGTGCCTGAGACTGGTGATAGGATGCACACTGTGGGACAGATGAAGAAATGAGGACATAATGAAGTGCCTGAGACTGGTGATAGGATGCACACTGTGGGACAGATGAAGAAATGAGGACATAATGAAGTGCCTGAGACTGGTGATAGGATGCACACTGTGGGACAGATGAAGAAATGAGGACATAATGAAGTGCCTGAGACTGGTGATAGGATGCACACTGTGGGACAGATGAAGAAATGAGGACATAATGAAGTGCCTGAGAAGGGTGATAGGATGCACACTGTGGGACAGATGAAGAAATGAGGACATAATGAAGTGCCTGAGACTGGTGATAGGATGCACACTGTGGGACAGATGAAGAAATGAGGACATAATGAAGTGCCTGAGACTGGTGATAGGATGCACACTGTGGGACAGATGAAGAAATGAGGACATAATGAAGTGCCTGAGAAGGGTGATAGGATGCACACTGTGGGACAGATGAAGAAATGAGGACATAATGAAGTGCCTGAGACTGGTGATAGGATGCACACTGTGGGACAGATGAAGAAATGAGGACATAATGAAGTGCCTGAGACTGGTGATAGGATGCACACTGTGGGACAGGTGAAGAAATGAGGACATAATGAAGTGCCTGAGACTGGTGATAGGATGCACACTGTGGGACAGATGAAGAAATGAGGACATAATGAAGTGCCTGAGACTGGTGATAGGATGCACACTGTGGGACAGATGAAGAAATGAGGACATAATGAAGTGCCTGAGACTGGTGATAGGATGCACACTGTGGGACAGATGAAGAAATGAGGACATAATGAAGTGCCTGAGACTGGTGATAGGATGCACACTGTGGGACAGATGAAGAAATGAGGACATAATGAAGTGCCTGAGAAGGGTGATAGGATGCACACTGTGGGACAGGTGAAGAAATGAGGACATAATGAAGTGCCTGAGAAGGGTGATAGGATGCACACTGTGGGACAGATGAAGAAATGAGGACATAATGAAGTGCCTGAGACTGGTGATAGGATGCACACTGTGGGACAGGTGAAGAAATGAGGACATAATGAAGTGCCTGAGACTGGTGATAGGATGCACACTGTGGGACAGATGAAGAAATGAGGACATAATGAAGTGCCTGAGACTGGTGATAGGATGCACACTGTGGGACAGATGAAGAAATGAGGACATAATGAAGTGCCTGAGAAGGGTGATAGGATGCACACTGTGGGACAGATGAAGAAATGAGGACATAATGAAGTGCCTGAGACTGGTGATAGGATGCACACTGTGGGACAGATGAAGAAATGAGGACATAATGAAGTGCCTGAGACTGGTGATAGGATGCACACTGTGGGACAGATGAAGAAATGAGGACATAATGAAGTGCCTGAGAAGGGTGATAGGATGCACACTGTGGGACAGATGAAGAAATGAGGACATAATGAAGTGCCTGAGAAGGGTGATAGGATGCACACTGTGGGACAGATGAAGAAATGAGGACATAATGAAGTGCCTGAGACTGGTGATAGGATGCACACTGTGGGACAGATGAAGAAATGAGGACATAATGAAGTGCCTGAGACTGGTGATAGGATGCACACTGTGGGACAGATGAAGAAATGAGGACATAATGAAGTGCCTGAGACTGGTGATAGGATGCACACTGTGGGACAGATGAAGAAATGAGGACATAATGAAGTGCCTGAGAAGGGTGATAGGATGCACACTGTGGGACAGATGAAGAAATGAGGACATAATGAAGTGCCTGAGACTGGTGGTAGGATGCACACTGTGGGACAGATGAAGAAATGAGGACATAATGAAGTGCCTGAGACTGGTGATAGGATGCACACTGTGGGACAGATAAAGAAATGAGGACATAATGAAGTGCCTGGTAGGATGCACACTGTGGGACAGATGAAGAAATGAGGACATAATGAAGTGCCTGAGACTGGTGGTAGGATGCACACTGTGGGACAGATGAAGAAATGAGGACATAATGAAGTGCCTGAGACTGGTGATAGGATGCACACTGTGGGACAGATGAAGAAATGAGGACATAATGAAGTGCCTGAGACTGGTGATAGGATGCACACTGTGGGACAGATGAAGAAATGAGGACATAATGAAGTGCCTGAGACTGGTGATAGGATGCACACTGTGGGACAGATGAAGAAATGAGGACATAATGAAGTGCCTGAGACTGGTGATAGGATGCACACTGTGGGACAGATGAAGAAATGAGGACATAATGAAGTGCCTGAGACTGGTGATAGGATGCACACTGTGGGACAGATGAAGAAATGAGGACATAATGAAGTGCCTGAGAAGGGTGATAGGATGCACACTGTGGGACAGATGAAGAAATGAGGACATAATGAAGTGCCTGAGACTGGTGATAGGATGCACACTGTGGGACAGGTGAAGAAATGAGGACATAATGAAGTGCCTGAGACTGGTGATAGGATGCACACTGTGGGACAGATGAAGAAATGAGGACATAATGAAGTGCCTGAGACTGGTGATAGGATGCACACTGTGGGACAGATGAAGAAATGAGGACATAATGAAGTGCCTGAGACTGGTGATAGGATGCACACTGTGGGACAGATGAAGAAATGAGGACATAATGAAGTGCCTGAGACTGGTGATAGGATGCACACTGTGGGACAGATGAAGAAATGAGGACATAATGAAGTGCCTGAGACTGGTGATAGGATGCACACTGTGGGACAGATGAAGAAATGAGGACATAATGAAGTGCCTGAGACTGGTGATAGGATGCACACTGTGGGACAGATGAAGAAATGAGGACATAATGAAGTGCCTGAGACTGGTGATAGGATGCACACTGTGGGACAGATGAAGAAATGAGGACATAATGAAGTGCCTGAGAAGGGTGATAGGATGCACACTGTGGGACAGGTGAAGAAATGAGGACATAATGAAGTGCCTGAGAAGGGTGATAGGATGCACACTGTGGGACAGGTGAAGAAATGAGGACATAATGAAGTGCCTGAGAAGGGTGATAGGATGCACACTGTGGGACAGATGAAGAAATGAGGACATAATGAAGTGCCTGAGAAGGGTGATAGGATGCACACTGTGGGACAGATGAAGAAATGAGGACATAATGAAGTGCCTGAGACTGGTGATAGGATGCACACTGTGGGACAGATGAAGAAATGAGGACATAATGAAGTGCCTGAGACTGGTGATAGGATGCACACTGTGGGACAGGTGAAGAAATGAGGACATAATGAAGTGCCTGAGACTGGTGATAGGATGCACACTGTGGGACAGATGAAGAAATGAGGACATAATGAAGTGCCTGAGACTGGTGATAGGATGCACACTGTGGGACAGGTGAAGAAATGAGGACATAATGAAGTGCCTGAGAAGGGTGATAGGATGCACACTGTGGGACAGATGAAGAAATGAGGACATAATGAAGTGCCTGAGAAGGGTGATAGGATGCACACTGTGGGACAGATGAAGAAATGAGGACATAATGAAGTGCCTGAGAAGGGTGATAGGATGCACACTGTGGGACAGATGAAGAAATGAGGACATAATGAAGTGCCTGAGAAGGGTGATAGGATGCACACTGTGGGACAGATGAAGAAATGAGGACATAATGAAGTGCCTGAGACTGGTGATAGGATGCACACTGTGGGACAGATGAAGAAATGAGGACATAATGAAGTGCCTGAGAAGGGTGATAGGATGCACACTGTGGGACAGATGAAGAAATGAGGACATAATGAAGTGCCTGAGACTGGTGATAGGATGCACACTGTGGGACAGATGAAGAAATGAGGACATAATGAAGTGCCTGAGACTGGTGATAGGATGCACACTGTGGGACAGATGAAGAAATGAGGACATAATGAAGTGCCTGAGACTGGTGATAGGATGCACACTGTGGGACAGATGAAGAAATGAGGACATAATGAAGTGCCTGAGACTGGTGATAGGATGCACACTGTGGGACAGGTGAAGAAATGAGGACATAATGAAGTGCCTGAGACTGGTGATAGGATGCACACTGTGGGACAGGTGAAGAAATGAGGACATAATGAAGTGCCTGAGACTGGTGATAGGATGCACACTGTGGGACAGATGAAGAAATGAGGACATAATGAAGTGCCTGAGACTGGTGATAGGATGCACACTGTGGGACAGATGAAGAAATGAGGACATAATGAAGTGCCTGAGAAGGGTGATAGGATGCACACTGTGGGACAGGTGAAGAAATGAGGACATAATGAAGTGCCTGAGACTGGTGATAGGATGCACACTGTGGGACAGGTGAAGAAATGAGGACATAATGAAGTGCCTGAGACTGGTGATAGGATGCACACTGTGGGACAGGTGAAGAAATGAGGACATAATGAAGTGCCTGAGACTGGTGATAGGATGCACACTGTGGGACAGGTGAAGAAATGAGGACATAATGAAGTGCCTGAGAAGGGTGATAGGATGCACACTGTGGGACAGATGAAGAAATGAGGACATAATGAAGTGCCTGAGACTGGTGATAGGATGCACACTGTGGGACAGATGAAGAAATGAGGACATAATGAAGTGCCTGAGAAGGGTGGTAGGATGCACACTGTGGGACAGATGAAGAAATGAGGACATAATGAAGTGCCTGAGACTGGTGATAGGATGCACACTGTGGGACAGGTGAAGAAATGAGGACATAATGAAGTGCCTGAGACTGGTGGTAGGATGCACACTGTGGGACAGGTGAAGAAATGAGGACATAATGAAGTGCCTGAGAAGGGTGATAGGATGCACACTGTGGGACAGATGAAGAAATGAGGACATAATGAAGTGCCTGAGACTGGTGATAGGATGCACACTGTGGGACAGATGAAGAAATGAGGACATAAGCGCAGAACCCAAAGTAGCTCCAATTGCAGAAAAGATCAAAGAGAACAGATTACGGTTGTAAGCAGAAGACAATCTAGTGAGGAAGATTCTGAACAGACAGGAAGAAGGTAAGAGAAAACGAGGATGTCCAGCAAAGAGGTGGATGGATTGTGTTCATAGGTTCACAGGTTCATAGGTTCATACTAGGCTATCTGCCCAAGGGCATTTATAAGCCTAGCCCATAGTTATGTGGCTTTCGCCACCCCTTTAGTTTGAATAAAAATTATGCCTATCATTTTGCTGTGCTCTGTCAAGCAGTGACACTGAAGTAATCCCTGGGGTATATCTGCGATCTCCCATCCATTGGTCAAGATTCCTCTTGAACAAGGCCAGCGAGGTGCTCTGCCTCACATGTACATGTGTGAAAGAAGATCTGCGGCAATCAGGCATGAGTGTTGAAAAAGGCAGGAATGTGGCATTGAATCGATAGAGTTGGCGACAGTTAACACGATACCTGACCCCATGTAGAAAAATGGGAAAAAGGGGGCTAATGATATATAAATACACATATACTTTAGATATATACATTATGTGTGTATATATATATATACATATATATATATATATATATATATATATATATATATATATATATATATATACACACACACACACACACACACACACACACACACACACACGCACACACACACAATATATATATGGATTCACTTTATATTCTTGAAATGCTGACATGTTGAATTTCCGTATTCCAAAGCTATAAAATCGAAAGTTTGAAACCATGAAAACCCAGAAGCGCGAAATTCAAAAATCTCGCACACTGAAGACTTTGAATTTCATGCTTCTACTGCGCACACACACACACACACACACACACACACACACACACACACACACACACACACACACACACACACACACCATCCTCCCCACACACAAACACAAGGTCTGTACTACATAAAAGCAGGGGGGCAAGCCCCCCTGCAACACCCATGTGGGAGGCTGTGCCCCCCACCCCCCCTAATTAAATATTCTCACTCCGAGGTTGTACCACATACAAACACATGCAAAACACCACCACACAAACTACATTCTCCTCGCACACACACGTCACAGCAGCAAAACACACTGACACACACCACAGCCCCCACCCAAAACCCTTAACACACACTTACCTGAATCCATAACCACAGCAAAAATTCAGAAGTGCAAAATTGAATACCCCCAGTATTCGAGGTTTTAAATTTCGCACTTCTGAGCTTTTGCTGTTCTCAGAATTCCACTTTATGGGCTCGAAATACTGAATTTTGATATTTCAGTATTTCGAGCTTCTAAAGTGAATATATATATATACACAAACACACACACATACATACACGCACACATTATATTCATATACAAACACAGTACACATATACTGTATGTAAACACATGCAATATATAAAATACTTTCCCCTGTCCTGCTGACCCGCTGCGTGTGCACCTTGACTTGCGTGTGTAAAAACAAGGCACCCCATCCAATGCTCCCCCCACACACATATTGAGCCAACAGGAAAAGCTCCCAAGCAAGAACCAAAGGTCCTGCAAACAAACAAGCTACCAGTTAAAATCACCAGCAAGTATGTGTATAAAAACCGGGCTACCTGTCTAATGCCCCCCCACACATATTGAGCCAACAGGAAAACCTCCCAAGCAAGAACCAAAGGTCCTGCGAACACACAAGCTACCAGTTAAAATCACCTACAAGTGTGTGTGTAAAAACTGGGCCACCTATCCAACCCCCCCCCCCCGACAACAGCCAGCAGGAAAACCTCTCGAGCAAGAACCAAAGGTCCTGTGAACAAGCAAGCTACCAGTTAAAATCATCAGCAAGTGCATGTGTAAAAGCTGGGTTGCGCGTCCATCTCCCCCACCACACATATCAAGCCAACAGGAAAACCTCCCAAGCAAGAACCAAAGGTCCTGTGAACAAACAAGCTACCAGTTAAAATCATCAGCAAGTGCATGTGTAAAAGCTGTGCCACCTACCCAATGCCCCTCCACACATATTGAGCCAACAGGAAAACCACCCAAGCAAGAACCAAAGGTCCTGTGAGCAAACAATCTACCAGCAAGTGAGTGTGTAAAAACTAGTCCACCCGTCCAATGCCCCCCACCACATATTGAGCCAACAGGAAAACCTCCCATGCAAGAACCAAAGATGCTGCGAACAAACAGACTACGCCAGCAAGGTCACTATCATATTATTATTATCTGTGAAGCACTGTAACAGAGCTGGCAGTAAGAAAGTGTTTCCATAGTCCCAAACCCTTCCATTCCTTACCTGCTAGTCTACTAATTTTGTAGCAACCTAATATAACCCCCCCCGTATATATTCTTTTTGGATGTGTTAGATTTCCTACATTAGCTGTCTATCTACACATGTTTGGGTTATAGGCTGCCCTTACATCTTACAGTTCTTAAAGCACCTCTAGTATTTTTTTTTCTATCTGGTCACCCACTGTATAGCCCAATACACAGATTGTTTCTGGTGGTCACTCGCCTACTTCGCTTGGTTCCCTTTGTCCTCTCTAATGCTCAGGCTCACTCTGCTCCCCTACCCTGCCCCTATTTCCCACCCACTACCACTACTCGTAGATTTATACCTACATACTATCACCTGACTCTAACCATTCCCACAATCGCACTCCAGTTTAACCCACACCCCACATCCAACACACAAACCCCCTTTCTTACAACTTAACCACTACCACTATGTCCCACATCCACCAAACCCAACATCTCAGTACCCCCCCCCCTACTTCTGGCATACTTAATAATACTTCTGTCCCTAGCATCCATAAATACCTCTTACCACTACCCACTAACCAAACACAATTACCAAAAGAAACCCACTCTTCCCTTCACCACTACTAACCAACCCAATCTTACAAGGATATCTCCACCCATTCTTAGTAAATCCAGTATTTTATCCCCCTCACCTATTTACTACAACCCTCACTCCAAAAAACAACCAAGTGTTATATACCACTCCCTTATAACACTGTATCTCAAAACTATTACTAACATAGCTGCCCAGCTACTACTAGGAGGTGATATTCACCCCAACCCAGGCCCAACAGAAATCTCTAATAACACATCCCTCTGACCTATTAATACTCAACTTAAACATTCGCAGCATCATGAACAAAATAGAAGACGTGCACCCCACTATCTCTTTATATAACCCTGACATCATGCTAATTACAGAAATATCGCTTAAGCCTCTTATCAAGGATAACTCCATAACCCCATTCGGGCATAACATCCAAAGGGCAGATAGATAAAACCTCTTAGCTAAACTCAAACCAGCTACCCTCGCTGCAGACAACCTTCCCACCGAATACCTACAGCTAGCATCCAAGGCCATAGCTTACCTTGTCTCATTGCTAATAAATAGATCCATTGCTGGAAGCACCATCCCATCCTTATGGAAAATCTCATTCATCATTCTCCTTCACAAAGGCAGCCCCTCATCCAACCTCTCTAACTACCGAACCATTGCAATCCTCTCACCCCTATCAAAGATCCTGGAAAGGTGTCTTCATCACCAACTCTTCACCTTCCTCCTCTCTAACAGCCTACTATCTAAAACCCAGTATAGCTTCCATCCATCACATAGCACCATCACTGCCCTACTTAACTTCACCAGCACTATTAACTCATACAGGAACCAAGGCAAACTAGTATCTGATACTTTTCTAGACTTATCAAAAGCATTCAGTACTGTCTCCCATGATAAACTCTTAACCTGCCTCTCAGAACTCAAGATCAACAGCCCCACCCTACTCTGGTTCAGTGGTTACATAAACAACCAGCCTCAGTTTGTCAAATGGCTCAGCTCCCTATCCCCCCTCTTCCTGTCACACTTGGAGTACCCCCAAGGCTCAATTCTCGGTCCCCTCCTTTTTAACATATTTACAAATCAAATTCACCTAGAAACCACAAAAGCTGAAATAGTCCAATATGCCGATGACACAACCCTGATCTGCTCAGCACCCAACCTACAACTCCTCCAACAAAAGCTCAAGAAGCCTTCACAGAAATAGAAAATTGGCTGCACAATGCACAATTAATACTAAACCCAAAGAAAACACAACATATGCTGTTCCTCCCAACAAAGTCTAGTGACCTTACCTTCTCCATAGTCTCAACCAACAAGACCCTCATCCCCCGAGTCTCAGAGGCCAAATTACTATCGACCAGCAATTGAAATTCAACAAACATATATCTCTATCTCTAAAAAAAAACTAGAGACCCTTTACTGCAGCAAAAGGTACATAACCTCTAAGTCTAAGATTGCCATAGCCAGAACCCATCTCTTATCTACATTACTCTATGCACCCCAAGTGCTAACAAACCAAAATAAAAATTACCTGAACAAACTTTCCACTTGTTACAACAAAATTGACAGATTTCCAACTAGTGCAAAATCCCGGTCTCACCAGTGCCAGTCCCTACATACTTTACACTGGCTGGAATTTCACAACTTATTACAATACCACCAACTCAGTCTAGCTTACTAAATTCTATACTATCCTGAGAAAATCCCTGCCCTATCTGGCCTTCTAACTTTCTACAACTCGAATAGACAATTGCAATCCAGTAACAAAGCTCTGATCGCATGTATCCATTGTAAAAACAGCCATGGGGAATCCCTCTTCCCCAGTGAAGTTGCAAAGACATGGAATACCCTGCCTCCCAACCTCAGATTACAGAACTGCTCCCCAACTTTCAAAACCTTCCTCGAGTCATACCTTTTTTCCAAGCCTTTATGCAACTGCAATGCACCCCCCTGAAGCCTAACCCCAACACAGGACCCTAGCTCCCTATGCCTCTGCAGCAAACTTATACAGTTTCCTTGTGTATAAATTGTATGTATTCTAAATATGTTCTACTAATGCCTTGCACATATATTGTACCTACGCTATTCCATGAAACTATTATACTCATAAATTGTACTCTAACTTCGTATCTTTTATACTTATTAGCTATCCTGTAGCATGTTTCTTAACTGTCTCTTCCATGTTACTCTGTAACCTACTACTTGTACCATGTACAACTCATTTAGTTTCTTACTGTATGGAGATTTTCTCCCCAGGAGCCCGCTGAAAATGGATGCTAGTGGTCCATCCAGACTATCTTGCTAAACAAATGTTAAATAAATTATATATATATATATATATATATATATATATAGAGAGAGAGAGAGAGAGAGACACACACACACACATACACACACACACACACACACACACACACACACACACACATATATATATATATATATATATATATATATATATATACACACACACACATATATAAAATGTATTTAACATTTTTTTAGCATAAAAGCTATTTCTTTAAAACCAGAAACATTCTGGAAGAGAAGCTTTTTCCCTTTTGATCTAAAGGTACTGGTTCTCTGGGCAGTAAGTGTTGAACAACCTAAGAAAAAATTATCTTTGGTTTGGTTAATGGGGAGGAATTCTCCTGAAAGTAGGTGTTTCTATCCAGTGCCAAACTGCAAGTCTCCTGAACCAGTTTTATCCCCCAAGAGTCTGAAACAATGAAAAATCTGCAAATGAGAATATGCAGAGAAACTTGCTGGGACAGATTTAGAGATACACATGCAGGATGGGTTGTGATGGGGGGGGGGGGGGGAAGAATGCCAGCAAAATCATTCTGAAGTATTAGACATTCCCTTTTTTTAGAAAGGGTCCTTGTTTCTTGTTGTTCCCTTCCTGTCATTTGGATATGGGAGATTTGTAATAGGGGGCCTGAAAAATCTTAGACACTCTGTGACATACCTTCCCTTTTTCACCAAATTGTTTGAGGAACTCAGTAGCAGAAGGGCCAAACAAAACCTCATTATCTAAGGTAGAATTAAAAATTTCAGACTTTACTTCATCAGCACACCTTTTGCTTATACCCTAATCTTTCTCCTCAAAACTGTGGCAGTAGCAGGGGCCCTAGGCATAGTATCTGCACAATCATACACACTCTTGAAAGCATGTTTAGATACTTGAGAGATTAGAAACAAAATGGATCATGAAAGAGTGACCTTCTTAAAGAAGTGCAGAGAATTCCCTCAAACCATCTGTACAAAACAGAATAAAGTTTCAAGAACGTCAGACTGGAAGGAAAAAATAATTCTCTTAGCAAATCTGTGCAATCCCTTGCCTCTTTGTCCGCGTGGTAGGGGTTGGTATTGAACAGTCTGTTTCCAGTTGGCAAGGAGGTACATTTAGCAGCTCAGTCTGATCTGAGATGAGGGAAAAAAATATTAGCTTGAGGTGCTTTATAAAGTCTGCCTTTTTGGGGACTGAAGGTGAGGAAAGTACAGATGTGCAGGTAAACTTACTATAACTGTAGATTTTCAAATGATCACAGCTGCAGTAGCCTAAGCTATATAGGTTATATCATGCCAAGGGTGTGACAACTGACCAGCTTCTAAAGCTTCAAGCCACCTCCTACATGCCCAAACTGTCAGGTATCTCAAGCTAACTAAAAGACAAGTCTTGGCACTAAGCCCTTCAGAGCTTTCTAGTCAACAGAGAGATAGAGAGAGACTGAGCCCTGAAAGGACAATGCTAGGAAAAACATAAACAACACCCCAAGAAACAAAGGGGATGGATGAAGGGTGTGGCTACTGCAGCAGTGAACATCCAAACATCTAATTTTATATTAAGTTTACTTCTACAGCTGTACTATGTTTTTCAAATTGATTAATGCTTCAGTAGCCTTAGCTATATGGGTAGATTACCACAACTTACAAATTTTAGGATGTGAAGCTGTAGGGTCCAGAAGCCCTTGGAAAATGGTCTTAGCAAGGCTTGATCTAGACCTAATGAATAAAGCTTGTAATGCCTTGTAAAAGCATGTATAAAGGGCCAAGTTGCAGCTTCTTGAAAACGTCTAGAACCCATCCCTTTCCAAAAGCCATAGATGAAGACAATGCTCTGATGTAGTGGGCCTTGTCCCTGTCTGGAATAATTTTACTCTGGTGAGTATAACCAAAGGTAACAGCATTAAACAGCCATTTGGAAGTGGTCTGCAGTGACAGGGGTTGTCTGTTCTTCTTAACTTCACAAGAAAACAGCAACTCATCTGAAGACTGGAAAGACTGAGTTCTGTCTAGAATGTACTGTGGTTGGCGGAGCAGAAAAGAAAATGGGGGAATGGATAGTTTGGCTTAAAGTAAACTCAGATACAATAATAAGCATTAAAGACAGAGTAGTTCTCAAAGAAACCCTCTCTCTAAGTAAAATCACATAGGGTTGACTCACCTTAAGAGCTTGCAACTCAGATACCCTTCTTGCAGAGATTAGAGCAATCAGTAAAACTGTTTTCAAAGTTAAGAACTTCAAGTTGGCTTGTTGGCTGTTGGTGAAGCACCCACCAAGAGGAGAAAACGCTGAGAGAAGAAGGGAGCCACTTTTGAGATTTTAAGTATTTTTTATCTGTTTATTTGTTAAGTTTTTCTGCATAGTTGCCTAGTTTAAGCATTTTCTGGCTTGTTAAACTTGATTTCTGCATTAGTAGCTGTATATAGAGCACAACCAAAAGCTGTTTACTGAATTTCCTGTTTGCACTTAATTTTAAAATCGTTTTTTCTCAAAACTTGCATATTTTCTGTCTTTGACCTAGCACTCTTGTGTGGGGTCATTTACTGCACTGTTATAACTTGATATTACTTGTGAACCTCTGCTATCTCTGAAAAAACAAAAACAAAAAAAAATCTTGCTTTTTTCCCACTTTTCTGAGATTTAAAAAAGTTCAGTTACAGGCTTGCTGTTACTGAACTGTTTGTAAGTTTCTGTGAAGCCATTTTTGCTTGGGATAAAGGAAAGTCTCTCTGTTGATCAGTGGCAGTGAAAAACATTGAGCAGCTCCCCTGCCACCCGTGGGAGTGGTTATTGACTTGAAACTGTAGTTTTATTGACCAGTAGGGGTCATATCCAAAACTCCTTCATCTTCCTCTCTTAAAACCTAGTTGCCTCATGGGTTTGGCGTCTTTTCAGGCTTGTTGGCTGTTGGTGAGGCACCCACCAAGAGGAGAAAATGCTGAGAGAAGAAGGGAGACACTTTTGAGATTTTAAGTATTTTTTCTCAGTTTATTTGCTAAGTTTTTCTGCATAGTTGCCTAGTTTGAGCATTTTCTGGCTTGTTAAACTTGATTTCTGCATTAGTAGCTGTATTTAGAGCACAACCAAAAGCTGTTTACTGAATTTCCTGTTTGCACTTAATTTTAAAGTCGTTTTTTCTCAAAACTTGGATATATTCTGTCTTTGACCTAGCACTCTTGTGTGGGGTCATTTACTGCACTGTTATAACTTGATATTACTTGTGAACCTCTGCTATCTCTTAAAAAAAAAAAAAACAAAAAAAATCTTGCTTTTTTCCCACTTTTCTGAGATTTAAAAAAGTTCAGTTACAGGCTTGCTGTTCCTGAACTGTTTGTAAGTTTCTGTGAGGCCATTTTTGCTTGGGCTAAGGGAAAGTCTCTCTGTTGATCAGTGGCAGTGAAAAACATTGAGCAGCTCCCCTGCCCCCCGTGGCAGTGGTTACTGACTTGAAACTGTAGTTTTATTGGCCGTATTGGGTCAATTCCTGGCTCTTTCCAGCCCCTGCTATCAAGCACGCTTTAGCGTGCTTTAGCACGATTTAGCGCGGAGTTGCCACTAGAGCAGCATCGGGCAGTGCTGGTTTAACAAGGTTAAACTTTTTCTGGCTCCATAAAGTCTGTTCTTCATTTTTTCCCTTAGAACTGCTCTACTAGTAATCTAAACAGTATATCCCTTAACTAAAAAGCGCAGCACTTGTTCCTAAAAGCTTTTTTTTTTTTCCTCCAAAAAAAAAAAAAAAAGCTCAGCACTTGTCTTAAAAGCATCTTCTTTTCAGGCTTAGCACTTCTGTACTATACAAAGTCCCTCACTAGTGAAACCCCCCCCCCAGGAGTACCCACTTCCTTACTAAGTCCTCTCTCATTCAGTTACACCCCAAACTTCTTAATTTCTCTAGCATGTCGAAGGGCCAGATGCTGGCGTCCTCTCCTGTCCAGTTGGTGAATCTGGGAATATTGAGGCAATGTTACAATTGCCTCATGTACACAGACAACCCTCTCCTCTTCCCACATAACACAAATACTTGCGAGAGATGCAGCTATTTAGCCAAACTGGAGGCTGAGCTCTCTCAACTCAGGACTGGCAAGACCAGACAGGAGGAAAAGGCAACTACACACACCACAAAACCAGTCTCACATAAAGCTATCACAACAATGAATCAAACACATAAACACACAAAGACATACTCGGAGGCTCTGAGCAAAAATTTACCTAAACAGCAGTGGCCTCCAAAGCAGACACCCAAGCAACCGCCACCTCATGACACACCACAGGCAACACATAAAACACAAAATCAGTGTGCAAAGCAGTCACAGCCCTTAAGGCCAAATACAACACCAAACATACTTGTCATAGGTGACTCTATAGGCAGACACACTGACGTCCCACTCACCAGGCTGAACAAGGAGAGGGTCACAGTAAGCTGCCTATCGGGCGCTAGAATCCGCCACATAACACAAGCACTCGGGTCACTCCACAGCAAGTACAAATATGACAAGTCATTGTCCATCCTGGTGTGAATGACCTGAGACGTACCTCCCTGGACTACATGAAAAGAGACATAGAGGAGCTCTCTGATTATGTAGCCCAGGCAGGTATGACCCTGACCCTGAGCAGCATCCTTCCTTCACCAAGAATGATGCCACAACATAGAGACAAGATGATCAGCTTCAACAATTGGCTTAATTTCTGGTGTCATTCAAAGGGGATCCAGTGTCTGTCTACCTGGGATGACATGCTTGACAAGCCACGCTGCTTCGCAAGGGATGGCTTGCACCTGTCACCCCTGGGATTCCGGATATTGGCTAAGGCTCTTGCCACCCCCATAGTGCCTTTTTTAGGCAAGGCTCAAATTCTAAACCTACCACCCTAGAAAACAAAAATGGGAAGAAACTAAGGGTAATGCTGCTCAATGCCAGAAGTCTAAATCTCAAAATGCATGCACTCGAGGCCCTTCTCAGTATGGAGAACATCGATGTCTGTGCAGTGACTGAAACCTGGTTCAAGGCTCCTGACAGCACCCCAGCACTATCAGGTTTTACCTCATATCATGCGTTCCGGCCCCAAAACCTGGACCGCACCACAAAAGGAGGGGGTGTATCCATATTCATCAAGGATACCCACACCTCCAGGTTGGTGGCAATGCACGAAGCATCGGAAACCATCCAGGTGCAATTAACCATAGGCAAAACTGCTCTACAATTTGTAGCATGCTACAGGCCACCCTCTCAAACTCAGGAACCCCACACAGCCTTCCTGAAGACACTGAAGGGTATAAAAGTATCTCCAAACACCATTATATTGGGTGACTTCAACTACCCGAATATAGACTGGGAACATTACTCAAGCCCAAACTTTCTAGCCCAAAGGTTCCTGGAGTTCATAAATTCAAATGCCATGGAACAACTAGTCACCGTTCCCACAAGAGGAGAAAATATACTAGATCTCATCATCACAAACATGGGGACAAAATGCTCCACACCGGAAGTATATCCCTCATTGGTGAGATCAGATCATAAACTAATCTCACTGGATATCCACATCCCACCCCCACCCCAAACAAAAAAGACCACAGTGAAGAACCTCTCTAAAGCAAACTTCACACTACTCAAGACTGGTGTGGTATCCTTCAAGGCCCCCGAGCCAGTGGAAACCACAACCCAAGCTGCGGAAGCCCTTACAAATGCCTTCTACGAACACCTCCAGGACTGCATGGATCAGGCAATCCCTAATAAAACCAAGACTCTTTCCACCAAGGACAAACGTCCAGTCTGGTGGACCCCAGCCATAAACAAACTTTACAATAAGAGGAGAAAGCTGTTACATGATAGAGCAAAATCCATAAAAGAGAAGACACCTTTGATCATTATTAGTAAAAAATACGAGCACTCATAAAATCATCCAAGGCCAACTTTGAGAGAAAAATTGCCATAGATTCAAAAGACAATCATAAGGCCTTCTTCAGCTATGTTAGAAACCTGGGTGGAAACTCCCAGATATGCTCAGAATTAGTCCAAAATGATACAAAAATCACTGAACCCACAGACATTGCCAACATACTGGCAGACAGGTTCAGTGCAAACTTCAACCCCCTCTCCCGAAAAGGAGAGATAACTATCCCAGCGGAGTGCAGCCTCCCAGACATCTCCAATGTGCAGGTGAAAGCTGCTCTCTCTAAAGCTAAAAACACAGCATCAATGGGACCGGATGGTGTCCCCGGCAGTGTGCTACACGAACTCAATGAGGAACTAAACCCGCACATAAGGCAGCTGTTTAATCTTAGCCTTACCACAGGATACGTGCCCAAGGAGTGGCATACGGCAACAGTGGTCCCACTCCACAAAGGCGGTGCCTCTACGGACCCTGGTAATTACTGCCCCATAAGCTTAACAAGCCTGGTCTGCAAAGCTATGGAGAGGATCATAATGGAACTCATAAACAAAGACATAGGGGACTTGCAGACATTGGACCCGACCCAGTTTGGCTTTGTCAAGGGCAGATCATGCCTTTTGAACTTGGTTGACTTCTTCGAAACAGTCACCAAGGCCATTGATGAGGGAAAGGCAGTCCATACAGCCTACCTTGACCTTGCAAAAGCTTTCGACACAATACCCCACTTGGGTATTATAGAGAAACTTACCAGCTTAAATGTAAACCCATATGTCACAAGATGGGTTGCAAACTGGCTAAAGGACAGAACCCACAGGGTTAGAGTAGCTGGCGCCATGTCAAACTCCAAGACAGTCACAAGTGGTGTCCCACAGGGCTCAGTCCTTGGCCCCCTGTTGTTCGGCATCTACTTCTCAGAAGTACAGGCTAACATAGGAGGACTATGGCTGACAAAGTTTGCAGATGACTGCAAACTGGGAGCCATAGTGGAAAGTACATCGGACACAGATATCCTTCAGAGGGGTCTCACGGAAATTGATAGCTGGTGCCAGAGCCATGGCCTGAAGTTAAATGCCAAAAAATGTATAGTCATACCCTTCGGGAAAAACAAGGTAACCCCAAGCTACCATATAGGTGGCAATCCACTAAACACAGAAGAGGTTATCAGGGACCTGGGGACCCAGGTTGACAGTGGCCTTTCTTTTGACACTCACATTGCTAAAGTGGTTAGGAAAACCTTCTACATTGCCCACCTGATCATGAAGGGATTCACATCCAGATCAAGTGAGGTCATTGTTTCCCTGTACTCTTCACTTATCAGACCAATGATCGAGTACAATGCCCCATTTGGGATGTATCTCACCCGACACCTGCAGCAATTGGAGAGACCCCAAAAGTTCCTCGCCAAAAGGATAAAGGGACTCCAAAATCTGTCATATGCTGCCAGACTGAAGAAACTCCAGCTCTCTTCAGTCGCAGACCGTCGGCTCAGAGGTGACCTGTGCTTGACATACAAGGCCATGTCCAACCCGGAATTAATGGACATGCTCCACCTCAAAAAATCCAAATCTACCAGATCCACTAGAGCAAGTGACTTAAACCTTAGCACGGATATAAATAGGACATGCTGGAGGGATAGATTTGTCACCCAGAGACTCCCTATGTTGTGGAATAAAATCCCGGTCCATGTGAGGCAGAGCACCTCGCTGGCTCTGTTCAAGAGAAATCTTGACCGGTGGATGGGAGATCGTAGGTTTACCCTGAGAATCATCTCTGTGTCACTGCTGGACAGAGGCACAACAAACTAATGGGCACAGTATTTTTTAACATAAGGGGTGGCATAAGCCACAAAAACTCTGGGCTAGGCTTATAAATGCCTTAGGGTAGATAGCCTAGTATAAACCTATGAACCTATGAACCTAAGTTAGTCAGATTAGCTGGTATAAATGAAGCAAGTGCTCTTTTCTCTAACACAAAATTAGGATCCCAGCAAGGGGACATCTGTTTTCTTGGTGGCTTCTTAAGTAAAACCCATTTCAAAAACATTATGAGAAGAGAATGCCTTGAAAAAGGAGCATCCATAGGGAGATATGCTGAAATGGACAATAAATGAACCTTGATGGAGGAGGAAGAACGGCCATAGAAAACTAACTTGCAAAATATTGTAAAACCATAGAACAATTAGCCCTGAATGAGTGCTGGTTATGTTGTTGGCACCAACTAGAAAATCTTTTCCATTTACTAATATATGATTTTCTAGTAGCAAGTTTTCATGCCACCATTAGTACCTACTGCACATCCTCAGTAAACAGGTGCTTAAAGGGAATGAAGACTATATCCTTCAGGCAGTCAGTTGAAGTTGCTTGAGGTTGGGATGTAGCAAACACCCCGATCTTGTGTGTGTAGATACATTTGTGAGGTAGCTTCTGGTAATTCTCCCTGATCATTCCAAAGGAAGGGAGAACAATTGTTGCCTGGACAAGAAAGGGAGTCACCACAGTGACTTTGGGGGATTCCTTTGAATCCCCAGAAGTACCCTGGATATTAGAAGCATACAGGAACATTACTGTTCAAGGAAAAGAAAAAAATATCTGTCTTCCATGCCTTCTTGCATGGCGTCCTAAAGTAGAAACTTGCCAGCTGATTATTTAGAGAAGAGGTAAATGGATCTACAAGAGGAACTCCCCACATAAGGATCAAATCTTGGAAGACTCCCCTGATCTTGTTTGCATATATGAGGGACTGCCTTATTCCACAATATTGCTTAACAGAATGAAGGGTGCCTGTAGAGTGAGACTGTGCTGTGAAGCAGTATCCCAAACAAACATGGCTAATCTGGGACCTGGTTTTTCTCCTGCTCGTAGATGCTCCACATGACTGTGATGTAGTATAAAACAGCCTGAAGAGGCCCTAGAGTCAAAGATCATTCAGAGAACTGAGTGCCTTGAACAGTGCAAGCATCTCTTTTATTTATGTGCTTGAGTCTGGCCTAGGTGTCCCACACACTGTGCACTATTATTCCACTTGAAAGTGTGCCCCGAGTAAAGTCTGAGGTATCTGTGATGACTGACTGCTTTGGAACAGGTAAGGAGAAGGGGAGACCTGAATTCAAGCATATTTATTGCCTCCTCCAAGAATTTATTTTTAAACACTATCACTCGGATTTGAAGACAATGAATGTTGATGCTGGAACTAAAGAGACTTCAGATACCACTGTATCTTTCTCATGTACAGTCTAGTCAGGGTTATCTTGAGAATCATAGATGCAATGAGACCCAAAATCCTGAGGTATTCTCTCACACTGACCCAAGTCTGGGTAGAAAACCACATAATAGTTATAGATCTATTTTTTTTTTTCAGTGGAAGAAAATGTCTTTGAACTGGAGTCCAGCTGACATGCCAGGAACACAACACTGTGTGAAGGAATCAAAAAGGACACTTGCAACAGGTATTTCACCCAAAATGAGAGATTCCTGACACTTTGTAACAGACTTTACAAAGACAACCAAGTCATCTAAATATGGAAAAAAGAAAACAGATACCTTGTAGCCTGCAGTGAGCTATAACTGGAGCTAGACACTTTGTAAACACTCTTGGTGCAGTGGATAGTCCAAAGGGTAAGGCGGAGAACTGATAATGTGACCCAGACACACAAAACCTTAAGAAACACCTGGAGTATGGATAAAAAGAAATGTGGTAAGCATAATTTAAAAGTAGCATTTCCAGGAAACGTGAATGAGGAAGAAGAGGTAACAGGTCGTGAAGTAACATCATTTTAAAGGTAAGCACTATCACAAAAGGGTCTAAAAAATAGGATCCAGAACTGATCTCTAATGATTTTCTTCCTTTGGCACTAAAACAGCCTTGTAAAAAACTGTTCCAAGTTGGGAAGGAGGAATAACGCCCTAACAAAGAGGAATATCCTTTCACTGCCGTCTATCCTTGATGAATGATTTTCAGAACCCATTTGTCTGAAACTATCTGTTGGCAAAGAGAAAAAATGGAGAGTCAGACTTTCTGTAAGTGAAAAGGGGCTGCCAGGGTCGGAGAAGGAACAAGGTCCCTTAAAGAGTCAAACTGACTAGATGGACTGTCCTTGGTTTTGTGTTTAGGTCTGGGAAGGTTTTATAAAAGGTAAAAAGACTGATAAACTTTGTACTTACTTCCTTCCTTTTTAGGGGAAGCAGGCTATCGGGAAAATTACAGGCAGAAGAGACACACATTCTCCAAAGCTGACAGAACTGGAGAAAGTGGTGAAGACTCAGGAAATTCCTTCTGTAATATCTCATAAAAAATTTTCTGATGGACTGAGAAACCTCAGTGATCTCCCATTCTGGAAATAGTCTTCAAAGAGAGTGGAAATCCAAAGGGAAAAATCACTTTAACACACACTGACAGCCTCAAAAAGCAAAATAAACACAATTTCTCCACACAAAAAATATTTAAATGTTTTAAACAACTTTCAACCTCATCACCATCATCCTCCCCCTTTTTCCCATTTTTCTACACAGGGTCAGGGTGTCATATTAACTGTCACCATCTCTTTCTATTCAATGCCACACTCCTGCCTTCAACACTCATGCTTGATTATTGCAGAGCTTCTGTCACACAGTCCATCTACCTCTTTGTTGGGCACCCTCATTTCCTCTTACTTTCTTCCTCTCTGTCCCAAATTTTCTTCACCCAGTTGTCTTCTGCTCTTCTGCAACATGCCCGCACCACTGTAATCTATTCTCTTTGGTCTTTTCTGCAAATGGAGCTTCTTTAGCTTCTGTTCTTATGTCTGCATTTCTTCGTCTGTCCTACCACCCTTCTTGGGCACTTCATTTCAATCACCTCTATCTTTCTCATCTGCTGTGCCTTTACTGCCCGGGTTTTTATACTATACAGTAACACAAGTCACATCACTGTTTTTTATACCTTACTTTTCAGCTTTTTTGACATTCTTTTGTCATACACTACACCTGACACTCTATGCCAGTTGGCTTCAGCCCCTCTGATTCGAGCTTTGATCTCTTCATTCAGACTTCCCGTCTCCTCAACCATGCCTCCCGGATACTTAAAGCTATTAACCTGTTCCATTATCTTCCCATCTATCGCAATTCTCAGCTTCTTCTGATTTACCCAGTTCGCTGCCATTACCACTGTTTTATCTCTACTTAGTTTCATCCCATGTGCCTTCAGTTTTGCATTTCATTCCCCTATCCTTTGCTGAAGTTCTTGCTCAGAGTCTGCCTGTAATGCCACATTGCCTGCATACAGCAACTTTGTAGATGTGTCGTCCTCAGCCTGTTTGCTAATGTAGTCCATCATCAGTATGAACTGCAGTGGGCTCAGAGCTAAACCCTGATGCACACCCACTCCCACCGGAAACCCCTCTGTGAGACCTCGTACTTGAGTCAATGAGTCTTTGTACATAGCCAGCACTAATTCTACCAATGTTTCTTGGACTTTAAATCCCTGCAGTACTGCCCAAAATAGCTTTCTTGGGACCTTGTCATATGCTTTCTCCAAGTCCAGGAATGAACATTTGGACTCTTTCCTCATCTCTATGTTCTTCTCAACTATCTATTGCACTGCAAACATCGGGTCAGTTGTGCTCCCCTGATCTGAATTCAAATGGCTCATCTTCCACCTTACTTCCTACTACTCTATGTATCTGTTTATCAATCACCCTCTCCAGAACTTTCATGCAACGGGACATGGGTTTGAAACCTCTGCACTGCCCACAGTTGTGTATTGTTCCCTTTGTTCTTGTACACTGGCATGAGTATGCTTATTCTACAGTCATCTGGGACATGCCCTTCTCCCCACATTGCTATGAGTACCCTCAGGAGCCATTTCTCCCATATCTCACCCAGCATCTTTATCATACTTGTGACCTCATGTGAGCCTACTGTTTTCCCTGACTTCATTTTCCTTACGTCTAGTCTTACTTCTTCCACAGTGGGCTCCTGTTGCTCTCTTATCATAGGCTGTCTGGGAATTCTGTGGGGTTTTCTTCATTCAGACGCTGCTGGAAGTACTCCTTCCATCCTATGGACTGGTGAGCAGGCTGTTGCTGACGTTCCTTGTGAAGGGTGTCTAACTATTGTCTTTATTTTTCTGTCTTTATCTTGCAACCTGATATAGTTTATTTTTACCACCTACTGAGTCACTTTCCTTAAGCTGGTAGAGTGACTCCGATACCCTGTTCTTTGCTACTGCAACTCCTTTCTTGGTTTCTTTGTTAACCAGCCAGTATTCCTTTCAAGTTTGGTCCATCTTGTTTATCTCCCACTTTTTCCTTCACTCCTCCTTTCTTTTGATGGCTTCCTGGACGTCTGTATTCCACCACCATCTTTTCTTATGTACCTTATGTCCATACTGGCCACATATCTGTTCTGAAGTCCTCACACATGCTGTTTTAAGGCACTGCCATTCTTCTTCAGCTCCAGCTGAATTTGTTACAACTTTTAAGCTGAAAGAAAAAAAGAGCACTCTTGTTTAAAAGTACAATACAGTCTTGTGACAGTCTGTTAAAACACAAACTGCTAGCTTTAAAATAGCTGAACAGGAAACTGTTATTAAACAATTAGTATTTTAAAATGGAAGGCTTCTTATCTGCCCAGCAAAAGAACAGCACAAGCCAACAACTGATTCTCAAAAGCTTCACAGTAGTGTACTCTTTGGCGGCAGTAAATATTTGAAGGGCTTGGATCCCAAACTTGTTTTTTAGTGTGAGGAAGGTGCCATGAAGATAACCGGTTGTTTTATTCTTTGCAGGATATAAACTGTCTTCAGGAATTTCTTTACTAATATTGACCTCAGGTAAATAATTCTGTACCTGTAATAACTACCTAGCTAAGGTAATAAAATCATCTTTACTAAAAGACACCAAATCTTTAGATGAACAATATCTAACCTTTTTCTTTAGAAGTAACACACTGGAAGAAGACCAACTAAGAGAAGGGATTTCAGCCTTTTCAAGTGGTCTCTTTCCCCAGCTACTCCAAGAAGCCCCACCCAGAGTGTCTTCCTAAGCCATAGAAGATGATTCTCCCATACCAAATCAGATGCTGGGACAGGAAAATGTGTTTGACCCTGTCTGTCGCTCGTCTCAATCTACTATATATGATGAACTGGCGGAGTTCCTTTATATGCTTTATTACATGAAAACACATCAGGATGGATAGCAGCATTACAGAATATAAACTAACTGGTTAATAAATAGACTATACAGACATACATGCTTACATCTCAACATCTTACTACAAAATGGCAGTTAGTTTTGCACATGCTCAGTATTTATACACTTGTGTGAGCCCCTAGATAGCTTCTTAAAGACATACACACACACATTGACCTACATCCTCCCTCTTAAAAAGATTGTCCTCAATGAAATGACCTTAGAATAAGACATGCAATAATATAGAAATTAGAAAAAACACACTGTTTATGTCCAAGTTGCCGTGTATCTGTAACATAGTCTACAAATGCCACCTGATCTAGTAATATAGTAGTAGTCAGGACTGGGTTTAGTAACAGGGACAGTCTTTAGTGAACAACTGGTATTAGGAACTTTGGGATTCATCACAGGAACAGGGATATTTACTGGAACATCTTCTGGAACTGGAACACTGGACAATTCACGCTGAGATATTGAGTCTTTCTCACAGGCTATATGCTGTGGTATAGGCTCAGACACCTGCATCAAATATCTCTGGTTCCACCTAAATTCTACTCCCTGTGATTCCACAATGTACGATCTCAGCTCTGAGCAAATATTCTTATCAACTCCAATCTGATCAAAACCTTGGGACATTTGCATCCTTACTGCTTCTCCTTCTCGTAATGGATTGAGCGGTTTGCTGGTCTTATCATAATAGGACTTCTGAACTAAATGGTTCTTCAATAGATTGGCTTTCACTGATCTGTTGTTCTTGACACATGGAACCAACAATTTGCTACTAATTGGTAACTTGGTTCTGGTTTATCTTGACAGAAGTCTCTGGGCAGGTGAACCAAGATGTTTATCATGAGGAATATTTCTGAGATTCAAAAAATTCAGGAAAACATCACTATTGTCTTGTTTCGACTTTTCTAGTAATTGTTTTGCACTTTGAACTGCACGTTCTGCCAAACCATTTGACTTTGGATACTCTGAGTTACTCGTAACATCAGTAAAGTCCCTCTCTTTGGCAAATCTTTTGAACTGTTGGCTTGTAAACTGTGTGCCATTGTCTGAAATAACTTTGTGCAGACTACTATGGACTGCAAAATGATGCTTCATCTTAATGACAGTATTGGATGCTAGGTTATGAAGTTGGTCAATCTTGAACCAATTTGAATAAGAGTCTACTAACACCAAGTAATGTTGACCGTTCCATTTGAAAATGTTTGTGCCTACTGTCGACCAAGGTAGTTCAGGAATCTGGTTTAGCTGAAGTGGTTCTTTCTGTTGATACAACTTAGTACTATTGCATACAGAACAATATGATAGCACTCTCTCAATGTCATGTGACATAGAAGGCCAAAATACTAGTGCTCTCATCCTTCTTTTGGTAGAGTCTGCTCTTGGGTGGCCACAATGCAAAATAGTAATGTACTCATGTTGCAAGGTTTTTGAAACAATTACTTTAGGTCCTTTCATAACAATACCATTGTCAAACAGAATCTCATCTCTGTAAGGAAAATAAGGTTACATTTCTTGAGGTAAACTAGATTGCTTTAATGGCCATCTTTGTTTGAGAAAATGGTTGAGCTTTTGTAGAACTGGCTCTGAGGCTGTTTGACTTCTAAGCTCATCAAGACATGTAGAAGAAACATTTCTCACTTCCATGACTTTAAAATCAAGGTTCCCATTTTCATGCTGTTCAGTGGTATTTCTATGTGATCGGGATAAAGTATCAGCAAGATAAGTTTGCCTTTCTTGTAGACAAGATTGAAATTATACTTTTGCAATTTCAACATCATGCATTGCAATTTAGCTGGAGCTGTATGCATAGGCTTTCTCAAAATAGTAACTAGAGGTTGGTGGTCTGTTTCAGTCTGGACAGGTCTACCATAAACATAATCATGGAACTTCAAACAGGCAAATGCAATTGCCAAGAGCTCTTTCTCTATCTGAGCATACTGCATTTGAGTGTGGGTTAGAGTTCTGGATGTATAAGCAACAGGTTGACCCTCTTGAAGAATGACTGCAGCTAGACCAAATCTCAAAGCATCACAAGAAAGAGTAACTGGTTTGTGGACATCATAGTATCTGAGAGTTGGTGGACTAGCAATTCTCTGTTTTAGGACATCAAATGCTCTCTGCTGCCATTCCAACTATGAGCAGGATATGTTTTTATGTGTTAGTTCTCTAAGTGGTGCTGAAAGCTGGATCAAGTCTGGAATGAACTTGCCTAGGTAGTTAACCATATCAAGAAAACATTGTAGGGCTTGAACATTGTCTGGAGCTGGCACCTCAAAAATAGCAGTTTGCTTGGAAGCATCTGGTCGTAAGACTGAACTGCTAAATAAATGACCAACATAAGTGATTTCTCATAGCCTGAATTTGTACTTCTGAGGATTCAGCTTAAGAATCACTTCACGTGCCCTTTCCAGAACTTTCCTGAGGTTTTTGTCATTTTCAGCTTCACCATTACCTCCTACTAGTATATCATCTACTATAATAGCACACAGACCCAGAAAAAAAATATTCCATTGCACACTGAAAGACTTCACTGGCAAAATTTATCCCAAATGGCATTCTCAGATATTTGTTCCTTCCAAATGGAGTACTGAAAATAGTTAGCAGTGAAGGTTTCTGGTCAAGCACAATTTGCCAAAATGAACTATTTGCATCTAAGACAGAAAAAACAGTGGCATTTGGCATAAAAGTAGCAACTTCTTTGACTCTACACATTGGATGATGAGGCCTTTTCAGTGCCTTGTTCAAATCTCTTGGATTGATACATATTCTGATATCATCTGCATTTTTTATGAGCTATCACCATGGAGGATACCCATTCAGTCGGTTCATCAGCTGGACAAATCACACCTTGTTGCACCATTTTATCTATGACAGTTTTAACTATGTTCTCCATAGCTACTGGAACTTTCCAGGCTGGCCTGATAACTGGGCTGACCTCTGGGTATAACTTCATGGAGTACACAACTGGAAACCGGCCTAGCTTATCTTTGAAGAGATCAGCATAAGTAGAGAAAACATACTGGGCAAAATTAGAATAGTGGCCTTTTAAGCTAACATGGCAGACTTCCTTATTAAATGAAAGCAGTCCCATTTTCAAACTGTCTCTGAGCCCTAATAATGAGTGTGCATGTCTTTTCACCACATAAAATAACAAGGCGTAGCTTCTCCCAGCAGAGTAACATGAAAGCACTACTGAGCCTTTCATGTGAATTTTTTCACCACCATAACAAGCTTCGCATACTTTGCCAAATAAAGCTTCTCACCAGCACATACTCTAGCAAATGTTTCAGCAATCATAACATTGCATTTTGAACCTGTATCAACTTTGAGCTCTGTGGGTTTTCCATTTATCTGAACAGTACAACATATTTCATTCTTTGCTCATAAATGTACTGTGTTAACTGTTTCATTAATCACTGACACACCACCAACATAGAAAGTAGGGTCACAGCTTTCTAATTGAGCAATTTGTTTCTTGAAATGTTCCCTTTTAGTAAAATAATGTGTGCCTTTTGATTTACAAACCCTTTTGAAATGATTCCACTTATTGCATGTGTGACATTATTGACCAAAAGCTAAGCACTTTTCTTGTTTATATTCATGATTTCCACCACAGTTACAACAATTATCAATGAAATTGGGTGGGGGGGCATTCTTTGAGTTTGCCGACTTCCTCTTGTGCTTCACTAAGACTGTACAAACTCTGGAATTTGCTAGAAAGCTTTGAGGTTTACCAGTGAGTGCTGCAGGGTTTGCAGCTCTTGCCATGTGCTGGGACCTGTTTCTTTTAATCATGTGCTGCATACTATCAACATTTCCCTTAGAAGTTACTGGAAGCATGTATTTCTCACTTGTAAGCATATTTGTGTGCTTTTCTTTAAGCTCATACATCTGACAAATTTCAATGGCCTTATTCAAAGTTAAATCACTGTCACAAAGCAAAATCTTTCCCACAGTATCATCTTTAATACCATGCACAGGTCTGTCTTTTATCAACTCATCCCTTAAATCACCAAATCTGCATGTTTTAGCCTTGTTTCTCAAATCAGTTATATATGCTGCAAAAGTTTCACCAGGTTTCTGATACCTTGTGTAAAATAAGTGCCTTTCCATTGTAATATTCATTTGGGGGGTTACACATTTCTCTGAATTTACATTTTATGCACTCAGGGTCTTTTCTTGACTCAGCCAGTACAACTATGTGACGGTTTTCCTCCTGTCCTGCAAGTATAGCAGGTGCATACACAAATGAACGCTCCCTTTCAATGACTTCTGTCCCAGCTAAATTAAGCAGAATAAATGTTTTTGTATGATCATCTTTATCACAAAATGCAGCCTGTATGAAAATATCGTACTCTTGCTCAAACACACTCCAATTCTCTGCAATATTAGTATGACACACAAGTGGTTCTGGTTTTCGAAATCTGTTTGCTATGCCAACAAATTATGCAGAAATGCACTGTAAAATATGGTCCTTGCAATTATATATGAACAAGCTCACACAGTAGCTTGTAATAACATTCAAATCCACAATATTCTCTTTGAAATACTGTACTTTATGAAATATGCTCTGAAATAGCTGTATTTTGCAGAATAACTACTCTAATACTGCACAAACATGCAAATACTTCATATACTTCGGATATCTTGTATAGCCTTAATGCAAAAATGTAGGTGCTGAGTGAAAAATGCGGTCATTTTCCATAGTAATTTGAATATTTCTATTAATATGCCATAGTTTCGGACATTTCGTTTACTTAAAATATTGTTCTATATGCTTCATTTCATATTTTGTGAATAAGAAATCATACCTGAAATTTGTTTCTGACCTGTTTTATGAGTTATGTGTACAGTAGGGATGATCCACTCCTATATATTCCTCCAACCTTAACTGAATGCCTCTCTGTCTTGAATCTTGAGAAACTGGATCCCATTCTTGCACCATGTCATTCGTCTTTCTTTCTCTCTCTCTCTACTATAGATGACGAACAGGCAAGGTAATTTGCTTATATGCTTTATTATATAAAAACACATCAGGATGGACAGCAGCATTACAAAATATAAATGAACTGAATAACAGACAGACTATACAGACATATATGCTCATATCTCAACAGCTTTTACAAAATGGCAGTCAAGCTCACATGCCCCTCAATAGTCTCTTAAAGACATACACACACATTGATCTTCATTGTCCATGGTAGCTGACAGGACTACACTAGAGGATTCCGAAGAATTGAGTGGTTTGAATACCAATGGTTGGCCACTGCAGATTCACTCACTAATGGCTGGTGCACTGTCTGAGCCCAAGGTGGCAGAAAAGGCCTTTTATTGTGTTGTTTTCCTCTTAGATGCAGTTGATGAAGAGCCACCAGGACCAACATAATCATCTATGGTAACCCTGAGAAAGAGAGCAGAATAGCAGTCTGCAGTGCTTGAATGTCAGTCAGAAGGCAAGTTGACAAATAAGTGTTCCCAAGCAGCACATACATACTTCCTAACACAACTGCCTTTTCATAAGCCCTACAAAAAAGCTTTTATTTCAGTTCTGCTTAAATATTTAAGATATTTATTTATTTATTTATTGCATTTGTTGACTGGGAAAGTCCACTGAGCCAAACAGAGCCCATTTTCATTGGAGACCCGGGGAGAAAAGTTCCACAAAACAGTTATTATAACTGTACGTAATAGTCAGAACAGAAACATAGTACAAAACACAAATACATTATAAAACACAGGTGGTACAGAGAAATGAGTTCAAGGGATATTCCATACAAATCAAGGTATACTGAAAGTATAGGCTACTGAAATACTATGAGAAGCCAGCACCTAGGATGAATGGAGAAAAATTTATTGGAAATAGACCAGTTTCAGCACGTAGCTTTCATCAGTAGTATAATTACAGGCAGCAGGAAAAGACCTTGCAATAAATATCTGTTCCAATCTTATAGGTTCATAGGTTCATAGGTTCATACTAGGCTATCTGCCCAAGAGCATTTATAAGCCTAGCCCATAGTTATGTGGCTTTCGCCACCCCTTTAGTTTGAAAAAAACTATGCCTATTATTTTGCTGTGCCTCTGTCAAGCAGACACTGAAGTAATCCCTGGGGTATATCTGCGATCCCCCATCCATTGGTCAAGATTCCTCTTGAACAAGGCCAGCGAGGTGCTCTGCCTCACATGTACCGGGATTTTGTTCCACAGCATAGGGAGTCTCTGGGTGATGAATCTGTCCCTCCAGCACGTTCTATTAATAACCGTGTCAAGGTTTAAGTCTCCCGGCCTTGTGGTTCTGAGGGATCTAGATTTTTTGAGGTGAAGCATATTCATCAAATCTGGGTTTGACATGACCTTATATGTCAGGCACAGGTCACCTCTGAGCAAGCGGTATGAGACTGAATAGAGCTGGAGTTCTTTCAGTCGGGCAGCATAAGACATATTTTTGAGACCCTTTATCCTTTTGGTGAGGAACTTTTGGGGCCTTTCCAGCTGCTGCAGGTGTCGGGTCAGATACATTCCGAATGGGGCATTGTACTCAATCATAGGTCTAATGAGTGATGAGTACAGGGGGACGATGACCTCCCTTGATCTAGATGTGAATCCCTTCATGATCAGGTGGGCAATGTAGAAGGTTTTCCTAACTACTTTAGCAACATGAGTGTCAAACGAAAGGCTACTGTCAACCTGGGTCCCCAGATCCCTGATGACTTCTTCTGTGCTCCGTGGATTGCCACCTATATGGTAGCTAGGGTAACCTTGTTTTTCCCGAAGGGTATGACTATGCATTTCTTGGCGTTTAACTTTAGGCCATGGCTCTGGCACCAGTTATCCGTTTCTGTGAGGCCCTTCTGAAGGATATCTGTGTCAGATGTGTTTTCGACTATGGCGCCAGTTTGCAGTCATCTGCAAACTTTGTCAGCCATAACCCTCCTGTGTTTGCTTGTACTTCAGAAAAGTAGATGCCGAACAAGAGTGGACCCAGGACTGAGCCCTGTGGGACACCACTTGTGACAGGCTTTGAGTCTGACATGGCTCCAGCAACTCTGACCCTGTGGGTTCTGTCACTTAGCCAGTTTGCAACCCATCTTGTGATGTATGGGTTTACATTCAAGCTGATGAGTTTTTCGATGATACCTGAGTGGGGTATTGTGTCAAAGGCCTTTGCCAGGTCGAGGTAGGCTGTATGGACTGCCTTTCCCTCATCAATGGCCTTGGTGACTGTCTCGAAAAAGTCAACCAAGTTTAAAAGGCATGATCTGCCTTTGACAAAGCCAAACTGGGTTGGATCCAAAGTCTGCAGGTTCCCTATGTCTTTATTTATGAGTTCCATTATGATCCTCTCCATGGCTTTGCAGATAAGGCTTGTCAAGCTAATGGGATGGTAATTTCCAGGGTCGGTGGAGGCACCGCCCTTGTGAAGTGGGACCACAGTCGCCGTGCGCCACTCCTTGGGTATGTATCCTGAGGTGAGGCTAAGATTAAACAGCTGTCCTAACTGCGGGTTTAATTCCTCATTGAGTTCGTGGAGCACACAGCCGGGGACACCATCCGGTCCCATGGATGCTGTGTTTTTGCCTTGGAGAGAGCAGTCCTCACCTGGGCGTTGGAGATGTTTGGGGGGCTACAATCCTCTGGTATAGATATCTCTCCTTTTGGGGGGGAGGGGGGGGAGAAGTTTGCACTGAACCTGTCAACCAGTATGTTGGCAATGTGTGTAGGTTCAGTAATCTTCACATCATTTTGAACTAATTCTGAGCATATCTGGGAGTTTCCTCCTAGGTTTCTAACATAGCTAAAGAAGGCCTTATGATTGTCTTTTGAGTCCTTGGTGATTTTTCTCTCAAAATTTGCCTTGGATGATTTTATGAGAGCTCTTAGTTTTTTACTTATAATGATCAAAGGTGTCTTACCTTTCAAGGATTTTGCTCTATCTTGTAGTAGCTTCCTCCTTTTGTTGTAGAGCTTGTTTATGGCTGGGGTCCACCAGACTGGATGCTTGCCTTTGGTACAAAGAGTCTTAGTTTTGTTTGGGATTGCCTGATCCATGCAGTCCTGTAGGTGCTGGTAGAAGGCATTTGTAAGTGATTCAGTGGTTTGAGTTATGTTTACCACTGGCTCAGAGGCCTTAAAGGAGACCACACTAGTTTTTAGAAGTGTGAAGTCGGCTTTTGAGAAGTTTTTCACTGTGGTCTTTTTTATTTCAGGTGGGGGCGGGATGAGAACCTCCAGCGAGATTAGTTTATGATCTGATCTCACCAGTGAGGGGTATACTTCCGGTGTTGAACATTGTGATCCCATGTTCGTGATGATGAGATCAAGTATGTTTTCTCCTCTTGTGGGGATGGTGACTAGTTGTTCCATGGCATTTGAGTTTATGATCTACAGGAACCTTTGGGCTAGAGTGTTTGGGCTTGAGTAGTGTTCCCAGTCTATACTAGGGTAGTTGAAGTCATCTAGTATGATGGTGTTTGGAGATACATTTATCCCCTCCAATGTTTTCAGGAAGGCCATGTGAGGTTCCTGAGTTTGAGAGGGTGGCCTGTAACATGCTACAAATTGCAGAGCAGTCTTGCCTATGGTTAATTGCACCTGGATGGTCTCAGATGCATCGTGCGTTGCCACCAACCTTGAGGTGTGGGTGTCCTTTATGAATATGGACACCCCCCTCCTTTCTTGGTGTTGTCCGGATTTTGGGGCCGGAACGCATGATATGAGGTGAAACCAGATAGTGCTGGGGTGCTCTCAGGAGCCTTGAACCAGGTTTCTGTCACAGCACAGACATCGATGTTCTCCATACTGAGAAGGGCCTCGAGTCGTGCATCTTGAGATTGAGACTTCTGGCATTGAGCAGCATTACCCTTAGTTTTCCCTTTTTGTGTTCTAGGGTGGTAGGTTTAGAATTTGAGCCTTGCCTAAAAAAGGCACTATGGGGGTGGCAAGAGCCTTTGCCAATATCCGGAAGCCTAGGGGTGACAGGTGCAAGCTGTCCCTTGTGAAGCAGCATGGCTTGTCCAGCATGTCATCCCAGGCAGACAGACATTGGATCCCCTTTGAATGACACCAGAATTTAAGCCAATTATTAAAGCTGATCATCTTATCACTGTATTGTGGCATCATTCTAGGTGACGGTAGGATACTGCTCAAGGTCAGGGTCATACCTGCCTGGGCTACATAATCAGAGAGCTCCTCAATGTCTCTTTTCATGTAGTCCAAGGAGGTACATCTCAGGTCGTTGACACCAGCGTGGACAATGACTGAGTCGTACTTGTACCTGCTGTTGAGAGACCTGAGTGCTTGCGTTATGTGGTGGATTCTAGCGCCCAACAGGCAGCTTACTGTGACCTTCTCCTTACTCAGTCTGGTGAGCGGGACGTCAGTGTGTCTGACTATGGAGTCACCTATGACAAGTATGTTTGGTGTTGTATTTGGCCTTAAGGGCAGTGACTGCTTTGCACACTGATTTTGTTGTTTATGTGTTGTTTGTGTGGTGTATTGAGTTTGCAGTTGCTTGGGTGTCTGCTTTGGAGGCCTCTCTAAATTTGACATCATTTCCTGTTTTGGACTGAAAACAAAATAATGTTATAAATATACAATGCTTGAGTAATTATTATAATAACATAATAAAATAAACATATCAATTGATAATTATTCTACCCACAAGTATATCAGGCACAAAATCTAAATAGGGGAAATATTACAATTTGTCATTAAGTCCAGGGGAAAAAAGACCACCTAGTTCCACTATCCATTTTCTTTCCTTGCTGTTAAGTATATCATGCCATCCAGTTTTGAAGGATCTATTACCTGTAATATTATCTATAATTGTAAATGAAAATTTGGCAGTAGGGTTTATTCAATGTGTGTCTGTATAAAGCATTGGTAGCTCGGGCATTCCTGATGTCACCTATGTGTTCAGACATTCTAACCCTAAATTGTCTGGATATCTGGCCTACATAGAAAGCTTGGCAAGTGCATGTGGCGAGATAGACAACCCAATCCGTACTCCAAATGCCAAAACAGCGTATATTGTAAAGTTGTCCAGTATTCCTGCTAGTGAAGGTTTTGGTTTTAAATACATACTTACAAAAAGTGCAGTGTCCACAAGGGTATGATCCAACCAGTTTATCTCCCATGAGAGTTTGCTGTTGATAAGTATCATCCCAAAATGTGTTTTTTTTTATAGTGAGAAAAATAAGACCCTAAGGTCTTGCCTTTTCTGTATGAGAATGAACACCTATCCCCCAGGTGGTCCTCCAACTGTGAATGAGTTTTAAGGATGTTCCAATGCTTGTCCACAATGTCCAAAAGGTGCACTGTATTCCTTCCATATGTAGTCACAAACCTCAGAGTGTCATGATTATTCTGATTGTGATGTGGTTGATATTGTAATAATGTATCCCTGCATCAGTTTTTGGACCATTGAATGGCAGAACTTACATTATGTTTAGCATATCCCCTTGCTAAAAATCTATTGGCTAAATCTTCATGGTGTTGTGTCAGGTCCTGTTGATAATAGCAAATCCTTTTAAGGCACAAAAACTGTGATTTTGGAATGTTATTAATTGTATGCTTGAGATGGAGACTGTTGGCATGTAACAAGGTGTTATATTCAGGTAATTTGTGATATACAGTAGTTCTTAATGTGTTAGGCTGGCGCTGTAAAAGCACGTCAAGAAAATGAATTTCATGTTGATGGTAATCAACAGTAAACTCAGCGCCCCATATGTTTCCATTTAGATGTTCTACAAACTCATCCAAATATTAGCTACATCTTTTCCAGACCAGCCAACAGTCATCCAGGTATCTTCTCCAAATGTCAATTTTGGGCATATATAAGTTATGAAGTTCATCATAAATAATATGCTCCTTTACATACCCCATATAAAGGTCAGCATAAATTGGGGCAAAAGAAGTCCCCATTGCTGTGCCCTGTATCTGCCAATAGCAATCCTGTTGGAAATAGAAAACATTTTTTGTGAGGATGTGTTCCGCCATGCAAATAAGTAAGGTGTTAAAACCAGGGCAATAAATATTAGCTTTATTCAACCAGAATTCGATGGCAGCTAATCCTGCCCAATGCGGAATACTAGTGTATAATTATTTAACATCAAGGGTACACATTAGCCAATGTGGTTCTAGTTGGGAATCTGAAACAATTTGCAAAAATTCAGTGGTATCCTTGAGACTAGCTCTTATAAATTGCAGAAGTGGTTTGAGTTTGTCCATGAGAAATGCTGACAAAGGTTCTGTGAGGGACCCAATCCCTGAAACTATAGGTCTACCGGGTGGTTGATGAGAAGATTTGTGAATCTTTGGTAATAGATATAAATATTGTTTGGCAGGATCAATAACTGTTAAATGTGATTTAGTATTAACACTAATAATACCTTCCTCAACTGCATTCTGTAGAAAATCATCAATTTAAAATTAGGAGTAGGGTCAGTAGGCATCTTCATGTAATGATGGGGGTTAGACAACTGCCTATTTCCCTCTTCCCAATAATAATCGGAGTCCATGATGACCACCGCACCACCCTTATCAGCAGGGAGAATAACAATATTGGTATTATTCCTAAGATCCCTGAGGGCCTGTTGTTCCGCTTTTTTTTTTTTGCTAAATAATTTTTATTTTTTTTTGTTTGTAGACAAATTATGATACAGTAAATTTTAAATTACAATTCAAAATAAAAGAAAATAGTTAATAACTATAACAATATGTACAATATTTACAGGTGGTCCAGTGAAAAGGATTAACCAATAAGGTTATAAAGAGGAATAATCTCATAGAACTAGTATAACCTTTACTGGCATATATTCACATAAGTTCATCTTAGTTTATGGCATTTCAATTTCATGTAGAAGAAATTCTGTCCTTTTGTAGTGTATCTATAAGTATTAAGATTTTATTCCAAGGATTGTCTGTCCAACGTCTGGGAAAAATTATTTCTTCTTTGACTTTTATTTCTTTCTGTGCATATTCCTTTAATAGAGATATGAAGTCTTCATAACTTGGAGGAACAGTGGATTTCCATTTTCTTGTTATACATTTTCTGGCTACAGCCAGAATAGACCATAAAAGATATTGATCACTTTTACTCATAGTTACTGAATCATCTACATTCAAAAAAATTAAAGATTTTGTTAGAACAAATTTATCATTATAAATGGCTTGAAGAAATCTATTAATATCTTCCCAGAATTTTTTAATGCAATCATAAAATATATGTATCCAATCTGCCTTACAGTTTACAGTACATCTCCAGCATGTGGGCTTATGGGCAGGGTCAAATTTGTCTATTTTATATGGTGTATAAAAGGCTCTATGTAAAAATTTCCATGTGAAGATTTTCCATATCTGAAAGTTTGATGTTAGCTTAACTGACAACAAAATGTCATTTATGCCTTCAGATGATAGATTTATTGTCAAGTCCTTTGTTAAGATGTTCACAACATTTTGACCTATTTTGGTGTTATACACTATTAAAATTTTGTATAATTTAGATATAGAAATTAGCTTATTATGATTTCCATAAATCGATTCTTGCATATATTTTATGAACTTAGGTATAGTATTAAAGCTTGAACCATTAATAATTCTACATAAATTACTTGCATATTGTAGTATTTTTTGAAGTTCTGTTCTGTCTATTTCAGATATACTAAACTCATTTATCACTTGTTGGGTGGTTAAAGTACTGTGATTATTTATGCATTGAAACCAGTAAATAAAGTTTTTGGATTCCCAATTAATGAGTATTTTTTCTTGGATTTTTTCTTTAAAATTCTTTGATGTTTTAAATGGTATTAAGAGATCGAACCATAATTTTATATCTGGATTTGTAATTATACATTTTCTAAATAAATTATAAATATTATTCAGATATGATAAATTAGTGGGCTTTGTTGTTTTATTTTGTAAGCTATGACATAGTACATGCCAAAATATGTTGTTATAATTCTCCAACTCCATATTTTTTAATATTTTGTTTTCATTTAAGAAGAAAGTTAAATGTAAAATTTTCCATGCGGATGAATAATTTGGATTTACCCAATTTAGTATAAGTTTAATTATGGAAGCTTTAATATACGTTTCTATGTCTGGAAATTTAATTCCTCCCAAGTCCCAGGGTCTAATATGATGTGAGAATGCAATTCTATTCTTTTTTGGATACCAAAGAAAATCCATTAAAAGTTTCTGTATTGTCTTTATAACTTTTAATATGGTAAAATAGGGATTGCTAATGCTATATAGTTTATTTGTGGTAGTAATATCATTTTTATTAACTGTAACCTATCTTCCAAGTTTAACATTAATTTATTCCAGCTATTAACTTGTTTTTGAATTAAATTTTGGATTTTATTATAATTTAAGGTCGTGGTAGTATCTATGTTCTCAGATATAAGAATTCCTAGATATTCTAGTGAAGAAACCTTTTCTCCAATTATTTGATATTTATTCAGATGCAAGTCATCTATTTTATTTAGAAGTATATGTTTTGATTTGGATTTATTGAAACAAAGACCTGAAATGGAAAAAAAATCTTCTACTTGTTTCTCTAATTCTTGCATAGACTCTTCATTCGGTCTTAAAGTCAGCAATATATCATCAGCAAATAACATGATTTTAGAATTAAATTTATTGTAAAAGTTAATTCCTTCTATTTTAGATCACTTTATTGCAGACACAAATAATTCTATCGCCAGGGCAAACAGGATGGGAGACATAGGGCAACCTTGCTTAGAGCCTTTAGTTATTTTGAAAGCTTCCGAGGTAAATGGGCCTAATTTTACATAAGTCAGGTTGTCTTTATATATATATTCTTTATTAAATTTATAAAGTTTAATGGGAATTCAAAAAGTTCCAAAATTTTAAATAGATACTTCCAGTTTACCGAATCAAATGCTTTCTCTATATCTAATGTGATTATAAGAGCTTCTGAATTGTCTCTGTTCAAAGCTTCTATAATGGTTAAAATTCTCTGAATATTGTCTTATGTGTGTCTTCCAAATATAAAGCCTGTTTGGTCTTCATTTATGACTTTAGTCAGGGATTTCTTAATTCTATTTACTAAAATAGACATAAAGATTTTATAATCATTATTAAGCAGAAAGATAGGTCTGTATGAACTACACTGGGATGGATCATTTTTATCTTTTTTTATAGGGGTAACTAGTGAATATTTCCAGGATGGTGGAGTAATCATTTGAGTTTGAATATCATTTAGCATGTTATGAAGTAGAGAAATTGCTGAATTTGGAAAAATTTTATATAATTCCATTATTATTCCATCCATTCCTGGTGATTTGTTGTTTTTACTTACTTTAATTATATCTTTTATTTCTTTTATGGAGATATGCTTGTCTAATTCTACTTTTAATTGGTCAGGTAGTTTTTTTTATTAAAGAACTATTAAATTTCCGATCTGAAAATAAAATATTATTATCATTATTTCCATAATGCTTAGCATAATAGAACTTAAAAGCTTCTAGAATATCATTCACATCAGATACCTTTTTCCCCTTTTTCTTCATGTATTATATTTATGATGTTATTTTCTAAGTTCTGCTTTTTAATTCTCATTGCTAGATTATGTAAGTGTTTTGGAGAAATTGACATTGAGGTGAATTTTAGTTTTTCCAAAGCTAGATTTGTTTTATGAGTGAGGAATTCATTGTATTTTTTATTTAAATCTATAATTTCTTTTTTTTTCCTGAGAATCTATTACATCATAAGAACTTGTATTTATTTCTGTTATTCGTTTTTGTATGTTATGCAATTCAGATTCCCATTCTTTTGTTTTATTTTTAAACCATCCTATAATCTTGCCATACAAAAAAGCCTTGAGTGTATCCCAAGTTATTATATTATTTGTATCGTTAATAGGATTTGTTTCAAAGAAATATTTGATTTCTGAATCTAGCCAAGGTTTAAACTCTTTTAATTTAAGGATGTAAGCTGGTATTCTAGTTATAGTGTTTAATCTTTTGAATTGAAATCAATTTGTAGTTTAAGAATTAAGGCATTATGATCTGAAAGGGGACATGGGATAATAGAAAATTTTGTTATCCTACTGTTTAAATCAGAGGAGACCAATATTTTATCTATTCTTGTTTTAGTATTAAAGCGATAATCACTATGTGTATAACTTAATGAATTAGAATCTTTAAAATTAAATGTATCTATTAGATTTAAGCTTTCTAACCATCTCTTGAAATATTTACTTATGGGTGTGAGACGTAACTTTCTTTTATTAGTTGTTTCAGAGTTATCTAGAATACAATTGAAATCTCCCCCCATTATTATCATACCTTTATTTACTTTGTTAATTAATTCTATGTGTTTTTTAACTGTAGACAATCCTATTCCAGGAATCCAGTAAATATTTATTAAAGTCCAAATTCTATTTTGATATTTTATTATTACAATTGATATTAACCCTTCTTTATCTTCGTGTTTGTAAATGATCTGAGGAGTAACTACACTTTTTTTCCATAAAATTATAACTCCCCTTGTTTTTTTTTTTTTGTCAAGGGAGTGAGAAAGAATTAGATAGTCACTAGGTTTCCATGTGAAATTATCATCTCTTTTAAAATGAGATTCTTGTATAAATATGATTTGTGTTTTTTTGTAATTTCAAATATCTTAGAAAATTCGACCTTTTTATAGAATTATTTAAACCATTAATATTTATAGATAATAAAGTTGTGTCTATCATTTTTTTAAATACTTATTTGTACTTTTGGATTGTTTGTTCTTGAAATTTTGTTTTACTTTGGAAATTAATGTGTTTTGAGTATTAGATTTATCTTTTCTTTTAAAAGTTATTTTGAAATGAATATATTTATTTCTATTTATGCTTAAAAAAGTTTCAAATTGGACCACTGAAAAATGAAAAAGCTGAAAAACATTGCGTTAACATAAATTGAATAAACAATTAATGATATTACCATTCTAAATCCCAAACATGAAGTGTCTAGCACCTCAAATCTGTTTGGACTTAAAAGTTCAAACAGATTTACCCTCAATAATAATAGTTGCATTAATGAGGAAATGTTGCTTTAAATTGAGCTCCTCAAAAAAAAAAATTGAAAACTAAAACCAGAGAACAAGATACACTTATTATGTAAATAACATATATACCTAGTCTGTGAAGTTTTGTTCATTACTAATTAGATTCTAAAAATGAGATATTATTTCAAATTACAATTTTAAATAAGACATTTGTTAATTACTTTAACAATATATTAGATGTTAATTTTTCATTAATATTATGAAATTTTTGCAAATTACCAATTGTAAATAATATATTAGCAAATGTCAGTTCATTAATTGTCATTAGTGATATTTAACATTGTTATTAATAATAAAAAGAAGTAGAGTGAGTATGATAGATAGATACTGTTTAAAATAAAAGAGATTTTTTACATATTTTTAGATCTATATAAGGTATTACATCAGCATAGTGAAGTTAATTGACATATAGCTAACCACTTTATCAAAACCAATTAAAGTCTTTACAGACAATAATATTCATTTATAAGATTTAATATAATAACAGTTAGAATTAAAGCAATATTTATAGTGCTTTACATTAAAGCATTTTCTCATTCTTCAGTCAATGTTAGTTTTATAACTCTGATAATTCCACAATCTAGTATTAATAAAATGTGTAAAATAAAAAATTTCACTCCTAAATTACTTATATGTGATCTTTTGTAGTTCTGTTATTAGTAAGTTATTATTCATAAGATTTTCTCTATTAAGTTCAATTTAAAGATCACACATATCAGAATATTGACTTCTGCTTATCACAAATGTAGTGAACGTCTGGTAACTAGTAAAAGGTCTCAACTTATATGTTAAAACTATAAAACAGAAAGGAGAAAGGTCAAAATTAGAATTATACTTGCAAAGGAAATCTACCTTGATAATGGTGCAATAGCACTCTTGTCCCATAACTAATCATTTATAATAAACATTTTACGTATAGTACTTCTTTTATACAATAACAAGTATGATAAAGCAATCTTTAGATAAATGAAAGTATAATTCCCAGTAAGCTGACACTCAGGATCTTCACCTTCCCTTTTCCTTCCCTCTTCTTCCATTTCTATACAACTTAACAGCTATAAGAAACTCATCCAACCCAGTGTCGGTTAGATGTGTTCACAGAGCACATGTATTATACTTTTACCAGACACTCACCCATTAAGACATAACAGTATTTAAATGATTCACTATCTTTCTTGTTATAATAGCGTTGTCTTCAAAGCAGATCTAACGCTATACTTGCATGAGATATTAACTGAGATTGATAATAAACCATACATTTTTAATAAAATACGAAAGAATATATGAAGTGTGAGAATAATTGAAGCAAACGCTTCCTTTACTGTAATCAAAACAGCGGTGTTAAGGAAAGAACTCTGCGATAGTGCGTGTTTACACGCCATCTTGTGATCAGTAACTTAAATTGCATCTAAACACGCTAGGATATATCGCGTGCTTATGAATGTGGATGGTGAACAACTTTTCAGACAAAAAAACTGAAAAAGCCGAGCAGAAGGCTTATGAATACTGTCCACCTTCAGATGATAATTTAATGTTCTAGATGCTTCCCAAAATGTTCACAAGTAATTCCATTTTATAATATTTTCATTAATATACTTTACATTAATTCAAATTAACAAATTGTAAATGTGTACCTCTAAGCTACATAAAAGCATTCACCAAGAGCAACAATATTTATTCAGGCAATGATAGCGCACTATTCTGGTAACTAAATACTTGTATATGGAAGAAACAACAGTGTTTCTGATAACTAAATACTTGTATATGGAAGAAACAACAGTGTTAGAGAGGAAAACTCTGCAATAGTGTGTATTTACTCGCCATCTTCTGGCCAGTAACTTAAATTACATCTATGTACAGTTAAATATATCGTGTGCTATGTATGAAGTGGTGAACAACTTTTTAGATAAGGAAACTAAAAATAACTGAGCAGAAGGCTCGTGGATGTTTTTTACTTTCAAATAATACAGTAATATACTGAATACATCTAAAATGTTCATGAGTGATTCTATTGTATAACATTTTTATCACAATACTCTACATCAAACTAAATCAATGAATTTTGAATGTGCACTTTTGAATAAATTGTTATTTTGCACTGTTCTAGTAACCAAATACTTGTATAGAGAAGAAATAGCAGTGTTAAAGAAGAAAACTCTGTGATAGTGTGTATTTACACACCATCTTCTGGCCAGTAACTTAAATTACATCTATGTACAGTTAAATATATCATGTGCTATGTGTGAAGTGGTGAACAACTTTTTATTGAGGAAACTAAAAATAACTGAGCAGAAGGCTTGTGGATGTTTTTTACTTTCAAATAATACAGTAATATACTGAATACATCCAAGATGTTCATGAGTGATTCTATTGTATAACATTTTTATCACAATACTCTACATCAAATTAAATCAATGAATTTTGAATGTGCACTTTTAAATAAATTATTATTTTGCACTATTCTAGTAACCAAACACTTGTATAGAAAAGAGACAGCAGTGTTAAAAAGGAAAACTCTGCAATAGTGTGCATTTATACGCTGTCTTCTGGCCAGTAACTTAAATTACATCTATGTACAGTTAAATATGTCACGTGCTATGTATGAAGCGGTGAACAACTTTTTAGATAGGGAAACTAAAAATAACTGAGCAGAAGGTTCGTGGATGCTTTTTTACTTTCAAATAATACAGTAATATACTGAATACATCTAAGATGTTCATGAGTGATTCTATTGTATAACATTTTTATCACAATACTCTACATCAAAATAAATCAATGAATTTTGAATGTGCACTTTAAAATAACATAAATGTGATTACTAAAAATAATAATATTTATTCAGGCATTGAAAGTGCCTTAATTTATCAACTGAGTAGTTGTAAAGAGAAAACCAATTAAAATGGCAGTTTATATTAAAAGCTTAGTGACAAAATAAAAAGAATGTCTAGTAGACTTCATTGGTTATTGTTTTCAAATATTTAGAGAATAAGTATATAGAGAATAAGTATATAGAGAATAAGTATTTAGAGAATAAGTATATAGAGAATAAGTATATACTTCAGGGCTTTAATAAGTTATTAATTAGTACTAACATTTAAGTATTATATTAAACTAAACAATTAAGTAAGAAAAGAAAAAAGAAAAAAAGAACTGCTTTATACTAGTGTATTAAATAGTTTAGTTTTAATATATTATAATCATACCTTAGTTGATACTTTGAGAGAAATAGTATCATCAGAGTTCTTTTTGTCAGTCTTTTGTTTCTTTTTTTCTCTTGCCAACGACCAGATATTTTTTTCTGGAGCCCTTTTTAAAGAAGATGAATTCAACCAGTCCATTTCTTCAGGTTGTGGAATTATGTTATTATTCTTTATGAAAGATGTGGCTTCCTCTATGCTATTGAATGTTCTCATGTCATTGTTATATTGGATTCTTATTTTGGCTGGATAAGAGAGCTGCGCTTTGATTTTATGTTGTTTTAAAAGTTTTACTAATGGCCATGTTTTCTTCCTTATATCCAGAACTCTTGTTGAATAGTCATTATCAAATCTTAATAATGACTGTTTATACATAACAGGACTTTTCCTCCATGCAGATCTCAGTATAAGCTCTTTGTCCATAAAAGAAAGAAATTTAACTACTATGGATCTTGGAGCTGATTTAGAAGAAATAGAAAGTGGCTTACCGATAGCTCTGTGTGCCCTTTCTATCCCATAAGATAAGCCTTCTTTTAGTCCGAGAACTTCAGGAAACCAAGAGTTCAAGAATGAGATAATGTCGTCACCTTCAGATTTCTCTGGAAGACCAAAAATCCTTATGTTTGTCCTTCTTTCTCTATTCTCTATATCATCAACTTTATTTATTAACCAAGTGTTCTGTTGTAGCAGAAACTGAGTATGTAGTTCACTTTCTTTTAACCTCCCATCAACATCACTTAAGGAAGTCTCAATGTCTGATATTTTTGTTTGTTGTTGTTGTAAGATTTCTTTAAAAACTTCTGTTTGTTTTTGGCAGTTATCTTTAAGACTTTCTAGATTTTCAGTAAATCTGTCCATTTTTAGCGATAAGTCCAGCAAAGTAGCAGATATCTGTTGCATCTCTTTTTATAATAGAGTCTGAGTGTGAATTCTTGGAGTTACTCATCTTCAAACAGTTTGGAATGTCCTCTGTAGTATTTGACAGGAAAATTTCAGAATTTTTTCTTCAAAATTGGTAGTTTTGTTATAAATTACTTCATCTTCGATATTTACCCAAAATTTTTTAAATATATTTAGTTTTTCCTGTATTTTCTAGTATGAGTATGAAGAGCTCAAAATCAAGCTGCTCTCAGTTAGCCATTAGGCTCCGCCCCCCTGTTGTTCCGCTTTTGATAGGTTATGTTTAGTAATGTTTTCTGAGCCCAAATGAAAGTGTAGATCTTTGATGACCGCTTGCTGGAAAATGACCACATGTTCGTCCATGGGTGGATTGAGGTTAGACCGATGAAATCTAAATTCAGAAGATCTTTGAGAATGATTTTGTTGATCCTGTTTTCCAAAAAACAATTTAAGATTAATTATTCTGGAAAATGCTATAATATCAGAAACAAAAGTACTCTTATCAACAAAAAAGCCAGGGATGAATCCAAGACCTTTATTAAGCAATGCTTGTTCATTATATGTTAAAACATGTTGAGAAATATTGTAACATTAGTGCATTGAGAATCTATTTCACTATTGATTGGAAAAGGTCCTCTAAACTTTTTACCCATTAACCTTTGTGAAGGATAGGATTAATTGGAAGCTGGATATATGCTTCCTGATGTTGATTCTATAATTTATACTCATCTCACTGTAACAGGTGTCCAATTTTGTTAATAATTACACAGCAGTTGATCATCATTTCCTTCAAATGTACTACACTTTCTGCATTCCGGATGCCACAGTAGTAGTGGTTATATGATTATTCATAAGAAAGACACTAGCTGGGTGGCTTTTGGTTTTATTTTTACCAGGCTATTCCTTTTCCTCTTTTTGTGGCTCAAATTTGTGCATACCATTTTTTTGGTCACTTATACTTGTTCTTTGACAGTTGCTTGGGTTGTATTATTTACTAGTAGTTGTTTTTCAATCCAAATTTATACTGACTATTGCCTAATACTGTCTCTATACAAATTGGCAACTCATTGTCATGAATCTTCATAAATTACTTTCTTGGCTTTGCGCTGATAAGGATGACATTCAGGTTTTTGGTATTAGAGCGATGCATGTTGGCTCTACAGAAAGTTGTCACTTGGATCCAGTTGACAGTTGCAATCTGTTATTTACCCAGCTGGGCAAAAAGGTTAAAACCTTACGGACTAATATTTGGCATTTGAAATTGTTTAAAGCTTATCAAAACCAAAATATAACCCCTAGGGGTCTCAGGTCCATAGTACAGCCATTGGTTGGTACACCTGATGACACTCTACTTAGAGACTGGCATCAAGCCCAGCAGGAGGGATCTATGTCTTTTGTCAACATATTGGCATCTTTTTATGAAAGAACAGTTCAGGCGAATATTGGTGAAGTTGAAAAAATATGTAATTATTTGAAGAAGTTTGAAGAACAGACTAGTTTTAAAGATACTATCAAACAAAAACGGCTATAGGTAAAACCAAGGTGCATAGAAACATGAAGTAAGAACAAAAGAACAATGCACCAAGGTAGCACACACTAGCGTCTTTAATAAAATAAACAAAAGAAAACAGTGGTAAGCACTTTTGCAACACTCAGTTGCTTCTTCAGACAAAATGTTAAAACAGCTCATTTCTTAAATACTCTTGAAACCAATTAGCATAATTAGTGATGTCATACCTGAAGGAGCATTTAAAGGCACAGACAAAAACTAAACATAAATCAGATAAAATACATAACATAAGCTTCTACTAAGCATAAAAAATCTTTTTAAAAATCAATTATGTAAAATTCATTCATAAGTAAGAGGCAATAAATATTATGCTTAAAATTATTTGTGTTTAAGGCGTCTGGCTTTCAAAAAAGGGACCAGAGATGTGGTACCATTAAGACCTGGATATTTGTCTGCATTAAGTTTCATTATCCATTTTTGTTCACAACCTTCAGTAATATTTTCTATATCCCCTCCTCTCAAATTTTTATGTATCTGTTGTAAGACAAAAAAACTGGAAGGAATGTGAGGGATCAGTGTTCATGTCATGATTAGCTAATGAATTTGTATGTTTTCTATTCCTGATATCACGAAGATGTTCCAAAATTCTGTCTTTAAAAGATCTATTAGTCTTGCCAACATAGAAAACAGGACATCCCTTGCAGAAACCATAATAAACCACATCAGTACTTTTACAATCAGCATATGTATGGGAATACAAATGGAACTGTTTTGTTGGATGAGTATATGTATTTGTGCTATAAATGTAAGGACATGCACTACATGACCTGCATGGATAGGTACCCTGACGTGTGCAAAGAGAATTTGGCTTGTGTGTCTCTCTATTACAAAGATGCTGTTTGAGTGATTTATTATTCCTAAAGCTAAACTGTGGAATGCTAGTGGTAATAGCATTTAGATTAGGTACTTCTTCCAAAAGGTGCCAGTGTTTCTTAACAATATCAATATATTGGTTTATGTTGCTGGCAAACTGAAACACTACTCTAAACTCATTAATAGGCAAGGTACCATTGCTATTAGTAGCAGGATTATCCATGGCTGGATTAAAATAGGGTCTGCATTTTGTGTGCCTCAATTTCCAGGCATCAGAGACTGTTTTATCAATCTCAGTAGTATTATAGCCTCTTTGGAGAAAATCACATTTCAGATTACTAAGTGCTGCATGTGCATCCTCATCATTGTTGTGTAATCTCAGAATCCTGAATACTTGCCCTTTTAATACATTTCTTGGAATATGTCTGGGGTGCACGCTTGATTTATGCAGGTATGTATTTTTTCCTAGTAGGTTTGTGGTAGACTTGACTCCTTAGATTATTTAGATCAGATTTAGTCAAATGTACATCAAGAAAATCAATATTTTCAGCAGAGATCTGATATGAAAATCTTAAAAAATCAGTAGTAGTATGTAAGTAAGTCACAAAGGATGCAAAATTCAAACCATCACCTTTCCATAACATAAAAACATCATCCACAAACCGTACATACCATCATACATGTTCCATAAAGGGATTTTGGCTGGAAAGAACAAATGTTTCTTCCCAACAAACTAAAGCTAGGTTGGCGTAGCTATTGGTACAGGGGGTACCCATGGCCACACCAATCTATTGCAAAAATAATTCTTCCTGAAATGTCATAACATTATTTTCCAATATGATTTCTAGCAAGCTACATATTAATTGAACTTTATTGTTCATAAAACACCTGTTAGTTGTAAGAAATTCTCTAATCATCTCAATACCCCATAAATTGGGAATGCTGGTGAACAAAGACTCTATATCCATAGTAATCAATACAAAGTCCATATCTATTTCAATACTGGCCATTCTGTTATGTAATCTTTCAAGAAACATCTTGGTGTCTCTTAAAATGGTATGACAGTTATCCAGCAGACCATGTAAAGTGTCCTCAACAAAAATCGAAAGGGGCTCAGTACACCAACCGGCCCCAGACACTATAGGTCGCATAGGTGGTAAAGTCAGGGCTTTATGGATCTTCGGTAAGCCATAAATTTTAGGGACAATTGGTTTTAAAACATTAAAATATTTAAACAATGACTCATCTATTAATCCTGTAATAAGTAAATCAAAAAGTAAAAATGAAATTTTATCAATAATAGCATTAACTGTGATTTTAGAGATAGGTAGATATGTATCATTATTTAATAATAATTTATACATTTGCTGTATATATAACTGTTTGTCTAAGAGGACAACACCACCCCCTTGTCAGCCTGTTTAATAACCAGGGAGTGTAAGTACTTCAGTTCATATAATGCTCTTTGCTCATCAACAGTTAAATTGCTGAAATGATAATTACTGAAATCTTGCTCATTTATATCTCTGAAAGCCATCTCACACATATCAGTAAACCTCTGAATACTAGGTGGAATATTTGGAATAAAACTGCTATGGTGTTTGTATATATTATTTACATTCACTGTGTTGTTAGAAAACAAAGATTTTAAGGCTAAATTTCTTCCCAACAACTTTAAGTCCTTAATCATTTCTGTTAAATCAGCCTTTTTCGCTGGTATAAAAGACAGGCCTTTGCTAAGCAAATTTATCTGATCATCACTCAGTTTAAATGAAGAAATATTAACAACAAGACCTGTATTTATGTTCGTCTCCTTTTCGGTGACTGTATGGTCCTTTCTGTTTGATTTATCCTGGATAAGTGTCCCTTGTAGTTCTGGCTTCTTGTACGATTCCTGAATGGTAGATGTGCCTTCAGGGAGAAGTCGTTTTTGTTGTTGGTGTCTAAAAAAACACTGTCAGCGCTCCTGGATGCATGAATATCTTGGCCAGTTGTTGTGGACATCATATTAACCTGCGATATTGTCGAGGATGGCAAAAGGCGTGTTTTTTTAGGAATTGCTGCTGTGTTAGCTTTATTTTGGTGTAAATCGATCATTTCAATAGATTCAGCCACTAAAGGCTGTGAAATGAAAGCTACAGGAGCAATATTCAAGTTAGCTTGTGTACCAGGTAGCTCTGTATGCGTAGTATATATATATAATATATACAAACACTCTAGCAGTTTTATTCCAAATTTTAATTGTTTAATTCCATTACGTGAAGATGCCCACTGACCCTACTCCTAATTTTAAAAAAGAAATTGATGATTTTCTACAGAATGCAGTTGAGGAAGGTATTATTAGTGTTAATACTAAATCACATTTAACGGTTATTGATCCTGCCAAACAATATTTATATCTATTACCAAAGATTCACAAATCTTCTCATCAATCACCCGGTAGACCTATAGTTTCAGGGATTGGGTCCCTCACAGAACCCTTGTCAGCATTTCTCATGGACAAATTCAAACCACTTCTGCAATTTATCAGAGCTAGACTCAAGGATACCACTGAATTTTTGCAAATTGTTTCAGATTCCCAACTAGAACCACATTGGCTAATGTGTACCCTTGATGTTAAATCATTATACACTAGTATTCCACATTGGGCAGGATTAGCTGCCATCGAATTCTGGTTGAATAAAGCTAATATTTATCGCTCTGGTTTTAACACATTACTTATTTGCATGGCGGAACACATCCTCACAAAAAATGTTTTCTATTTCCAACAGGATTGCTATTAGCAGATACAGGGCACAGCAATGGAGGCTTCTTTAGCCCCAATTTATGCTGACCTTTATATGGGGTATGTAGAGGAGCATATTATTTATGATGAACTTCATAACTTATATATGCCCAAAATTGACATTTGGAGAAGATACCTGGATGACTGTTGGCTGGCCTGGAAAGGAGGTGCCAATATTTGGATGAGTTTGTAGAACATCTAAATGGAAACATATGGGGCCCTGAGTTTACAGTTGATTACCATCAAAATTAAATTAATTCTCTTGACGTGCTTTTACAGCGCCAGCCTGATAACACATTATGAACTACTGTATATCGCTAATTTCCTGAATATAACACCTTGTTACATGCCAACAGTCTCCATCCCAAGCATACAATTAATAACATTCCCAAATCTCAGTTTTTGTGCCTTAAAAGGATTTGCTCTTCTCAACAGGACCTGACACAACACCATGAAGATTTAGCCAATAGATTTTTAGCAAGGGGATATGCTAAACATAATGTAAGTTCTGCCATGCAATGGTCCAGAAACCGATCCAGTGATACATTAATACAATATCAACCACATCACAATCAGAATAACCATGACACTCTGAGGTTTGTGACTACATATGGAAGGAATGCAGTGCACCTTTTGGACATTGTGGACAACCATTGGAACATCCTTAAAACTCATTCACAGTTGGGGGACCACCTGGGGGATAGGTGTTCATTCTCATACAGAAAAGGCAAGACCTTAGGGTCTTATTTTTCTCACTATAAAAAAAGCACATTTCGGGATGATACTTATTAACAGCAGACTCTCATGGGGGATAAACTAGTTGGATCATATCCTTGTGGACATTGCACTTTTTGTAAGTATGTATTTAAAACCAAAACCTTCACTAGCAGGAATACTGGACAACTTTACAATATACACTGTTTTGGCAATTGCCGTATGGATTGGGTTGTCTATCTTGCCATGTGCACTTGCCAAGCTTTCTATGTAGGCCATATATCCAGACAATTTAGGGTTAGAATGTCTGAACACGTAGGTGACATCAGGAATGCCCGAGCTACCAATGCTTTATACAGACACACATTGAATAAACCCTACTGCCAAATTTTCATTTACAATTATAGATAATATTACAGGTAATAGATCCTTCAAAACTGGATGGCATGATATACTTAACAGCAAGGAAAGAAAATGGATAGTGGAACTAGGTGGTCTTTTTTCCCCTGGACTTAATGACAAATTGTAATATTTCCCCTATTTAGATTTTTGTGCCTGATATACTTGTGGGTATAATAATTATCAATTGATATGTTTATTTTATTATGTTATTATAATAATTACTCAAACATTGTATATTTATAACATTATTTTGTTTTCATTCCAAAACAGGAAATGATGTCAAATTTAAGATTGGAACAGGTATTTATTGCAAGGTCTTTTCCTGCTGCCTGTAATTATACTACTGATGAAAGCAACGTGCTGAAACCAGTCTAGTTCCAATAAATTTTTCTCCATTCATCCGAGGTGCGGGCTTCTTTTTTGTTGTATACATGTTTGTTTGCCTTGCACCTGTCGTACTTGCTAGCTCTGATCTGCCTACATGAAATACTATGAGGCATGACTATTGAATTAGAGTAACCATTATGTAGATGTAGATGAACATGCAATAGGTGTACATATTAGTAGTAAGGAAAGGTTAGGAGAAGGATGAAGTAAATAAAAGTGATATCAGTTAAGCATGGGGAATCAGGTTTTAGGAAGATGAGAATTGGAGCATCTACAGTCCCAGAGATGTTGCCTGAGAGATTTTATGAAGGAGAAAACATTGCTGATGATCCTAATAGCTAATGGGAGACCATCCCATAGTGCAGCAATAGAGAACGAGTAGAGCATTTGACCAGCTGGGAGTTTTGGTTTTCAACTTGGAGGAGAAGTTGGTTTGCAGATCTGAGTGGTCTATTTGGGTGATAGTGAGTTAATATGCAAAAAAGAGTTGGACAGTCTGATGGACTGTAAATGATTTTATGTGCTATAGTTAATTGTAGGTAAGTTAGGTGATGTGAGAGTGTGAGCCATTTGAGTGAGTGTAAGGAACAGCAGTGATGGGACAAGTAGATTGCATTGGTCATGAACTTGGCAAATTTATTGTAACAGGGCTCAAGCTTAGTTTTTAGGGAGGATGGGATATTGGTAAGGAGTGGAGCACCATATAGGTGAGAAAGTAGGAGAAAAGTTAAGGCAAGGGTTTGTTTAGTAGAGAAGTTATGAAAGTCTTTATGTCTATAGAAAGTGTCTAATTTTGTTTGTGGTTTTTTTGATAGTGTTATGGACATGAAGGTCAAAAGTAAGGTTTTCATCCAATGTAATCCCCAGCAATTTTGCATGAGAGACTACATCTAAAGTAGTCATATTTTCAGAATATATGATAAAATCTGTCTTGTTTATGGGAGTGCGTAGTCTTTTGTGAAGTGTACTTTGGCAGAGAAGAGTTAGTGTAGTAGTTGGTTTGAGGAAAGGTAGCAGTGAGGCCAGATATTGTGTTGAAATGTGAGTTGAAGAGGGTGGCTATTTCGCTAGGTGTTTTGTCTGTATGTAGGCAGGGGATGTTTTTGGTGCCAGTGTTTAGCATAGATGAAATAGAGTTCCAAATTTTTTTGGAGTTTTGTTTATTGCTCTTTTGGAGGCCAAGATAGTGCTCTTTTTTGTCATTAATGACTAGGCACTTTACTTGATTGTGAAACTGTCTAAATTGTAGGAGGTCAAAGAGATTTTTAGATCTTTACAAAACTGTCTAAATTGTAGGAGGTCAAAGGGATTTTTAGATCTTTGCCATTTTTTCCATGCTTTGTCTCTAACAGCCATGATTTATTTGGTAGAGCTGGAGAGCCACATGGCATGATTAGTTTTTACTCCTTTTTGTCTTATTGGGTTGAGTCTGTTTAGGGTATCCAGAAAAGTGGAATTGAAGAACTCTACAGCTTCATCCCGGGGAAGGACTTTTGAAAAAATTACATGGAGCTGCTTACTGCTTGGTGTGATGGATTTGAAGTGTTCTTAAGACACTCAGTCTTGCTGGCTGGATTCTGCTAAAATTCAAAGTCTGGTTATATTTGCATTCACAGTCTGTTGCATACAGAAACTTGCAGAATATATACTGATGAGAGAATATACTTTGCAGCATCAACTTTAGAGAGCAGTAACAAATAACTTTTATAATAAACCAAACGGAACCATGTTGCAGCTTAAAAGTACTGTTCCAACTTTACTTCTCATATAGTACAGATGATGTGAGAGATATAACATTTACCTTAGGACTTGTGTCCCTACCATACCTCTAACATAACTGGATTTATACAGCTCTTTATATACAGTTTTAGTCCTGTAGAAACAATACTAAGCTTCCTTGTTTAACAATGTCTTATAAGAGACCAGCTTTTCTGACAGTGTGAATATCCTGTAACAGTGTCCTGATGTCCATGTAGAAAAACATATTTTTGAGGAAACACATTGTTCTGTATTCTATTTGGATCTGTGTATATGAACATATGTTCTTGTGCCAATGCTGATAAGCATATCCTGTTTTTTATGCAGAAAAACATATTTTTGAGAAAACACATTGTCAGAGATCAGCTTTTCTGACAGTGTGAACATCCTGTATTTTATTTGGATCTTTGTATAAAACATCTGTTCTTGTGCCATATCCTGTTTTTCCATGCAGAAAAACATATTTTTGAGAAAACACATTGTCACAGTGTCATAAACATATCCTGTTGTTTTAGGAAACATATTGTGTCCATCCTGTTATTTTAGGAAACATATTGTGTCCATTTTTTATATGCAGAATAACATGTCAGTGTTCTTTAAAAGCAGATTTTGCATTTTTGTTCTTGCATACATCCTGTTTGAGTCTGTAAGGGAAAAATGTCCATTCTTTAAAAGCAGATTTTGTATTTTTGCTCTTGCATACATCCTGTTTTGAGTCTGTAAGGGAAAAATGTCCATTCAGCAGATTCCTTTTCCAAGCCATGGTAATTTAGTATGGATGCTGATTACATATTACTAAACTCTATTTCTACATTTAAGCAAGCTTTATCTTATACATTATTTATGTTGCATAATTGCAGCAAAATTACTTTCAACCTTAGTATATTGTTGAGCACACTCTAACAATTACGTCTTTTTTATTTTAAACTAGAGAAATAAATTCAGCATTATTTGGTAATACTTTTCATTATGACAATTAACAACAGTAACTTGACTAGCTTTTGCTAAGCAGACTTTAATACATGTAAATAATATGCAACCAAGCATTACAATAACAATAAAAGAAATTAAAAATACAGTGATTTTTCCTGTCCATCCTGTAAATAGATTACTAAACCATTCACTCCAGTCATCATTCCAGTTTTTTCTAGTATGTTGAGACACTTGTGCAATCACTTCTAAATGTGCTTTTACAGATTCTGTTTTGTCTGGAATAAATGTACAACATTGTTCTCCTATTAAAGCACATGCACCCCTTGGGATGCTAATATGTAATCTAATGCCATTCAATTTTGAAAAACCATAGTTCGTATTGCTGTCATTTCGACAGTAATGTCAAGGACTGCATTGAAAGTGGCATTTGCCAATACCTCAACTAGTTTAGATAGTTTTCTCAGTTCCCAGATGGCTTTTGCAGCCCCGTACCAAGGAAAATACCTGCTCCAGAGATTACATCATCTCCTAAATCCATATCTTTTAATTTAATATAATCAAGATTTTGATGATATATACGTGATGTATCTAAGGTGTCTACTGGATTTTCTGGACTTTCAATTACAGGTAATATATCCCTTTTCTTTTTTGTATTCCTAATGTTTCCTTTTGGTAACTCTTTTACATGATGCATTGCTGGTACCACTAATCCTATATAACAGGTGCCATCCCATCCCTTTGGTAACCATTTATAAGCATATTTACCACAGATGTAATATAACCCATCTGATAGAGCAACACTGCTATTTACCAGACTGCCATTTACTTGCCCCATAGTAGGAGTTTTATCATGTACAACTGTAAAGTTTTTATCTGTTTTACTTCTCCAACATGTAATATTAGTTTTACAGTCATTTTGTCATTTTGTGAAAAGTGAAATACTGCTGTGTCACTTAATATTAACTGACCCTTAATTGGTATTAGAATAGGAAAACCATGAGAAAATACTCCACGTACTGGTATGTGGTTGTGAAAATTTATCATTTCAATTGTTTGAATACAATTGCTATTACCCACTGGAACAGTTCCATTTTGTTGAAAACATGTGATCCCCTGTACTATAGCAGATAACTGTACTCTTGCTTTACGTAATTGTACATTTATAACTTGATCTCCTGTTTCATTTATTAATACTCTCCAACTACTAAGAGAATTTAGTGGAATAGGTATTAGAGGCATTACCCTGTTATTTTTGGTATTAAACTACATACCCAACAATTAGAAACATTCATGCTTTTGCATACCAACATTGTCTTGCTAAGAAAGTGTTAAAAGATGGTGACCAGTCTTGTTCATTTTTCCACATTTCTTTACTCTCTCTCTTATGTAACTTTACAGTTTGATTAACAGGTTGTAAGTATAATTTAATACTAAGCAATACAATAATAGTTAGTATAATAGCTATTATCAATTTAAAAAAACGTCCTTTAAATAGAAATTCCATTGTTGAATCATTTTGCCTTTGGTCATCCAAAACTGGATTTCCAAAAGGATGCACTTTAAACCATGTCAATTTCATTAGGGTTTTCTCTGTTGGGAACCTACAAAAGAATACATTTAATCAGATTTACATTGTTCACTATTTTTTATCATTCTTAGTTGATCTTTATGTACCAACATTGTTCTGTTTTTCTTTTTTCCTTTGATTTTGTACACTAATGGTCCAATTTGTTCCACTACTTCAAAAGGACCTTGCCAATTGCTAGCCTATGGTCCTTCCATTTGGAATGTTTTTACCAATACTTTGGTTCCACAGGGAAGGTTTTCTTCGGCTGGTATTATTGGCACCTTTTTCCATAGATGGAACGCTTGCTCCCTTGAATTATAGTCACATATACTAGTAAGTTGTTTTAGCCATTCCTGATGTTTGCTAATTTCTAGCATGGGCCTACCATTAGGTAAATCTGGTCAAGTAGATGAAAATATCACCATTCTCCAAAGTATCCCAGGGCAAGGCAATACAAATTATCCAAATGAAGACCTCAGGATACACCACGAGAAGTGAGAGCACAATCTTCTTTTAATCAGTAATCAACATAAAAACAAAAAGATAAAGGATAAGCGCTTTCGCGTGCTCATAGCACGCTTCTTCAGATCACATTTAAACAACTAAAACTCCTGAGTTCAAATAGTAAGCAACATCCAATAGCAACTCTCTAACAATTAAAAAAACTATACTAGTAAGTTGTTTTAGCCATTCCTGATGTTTGCTAATTCCTAGCATGGGCCTACCATTAGGTAAATCTGGATCAAATGGTAATTGTATGGGCATTTTGTGGCCTGTCATTATTTCATATGGGGAAATACCTGTTTTGCTGTTTGGTGTTGCTCGAATACCCATTAAAATACCAGGCAGATGATGTACCCATGTATTGCCCTTTTCCAAGCATGCCTTTTTTAGACGTTCTTTTAACGTCCGATTCATATGTTCTACAATGCCATTAGATTGTGGATGGTATGGTACATGAAACCTTTGCTGTATGCCTAACAAATTACACATTTGTTTAATGAGATCACTAACAAACTGTGGGCCATTGTCTGACTCTATAACCCATGGCCATCCTCAATGACAGAAAATATTTTTCCATAAGGCTTCTGCTGTTGCCTTTGCTGTCATGGTTTTGGTAGGAATTGCTTCTACCCATTTTGAAAAGACGTCCACTACTACTAGTAGATATCTGTAACCTCCCTTTGTTGTTGGTAATGGACCTGCATAATCTATTTGAACTGCATACCATGGCCCATCCGCTGGCTGTACTCGATGTAACTGAAGCCTTTTGCTTTTAGCATTTACCTGAAGACAGATTAAACATTCTTCTATAATCAGTTTGCAGACCTTTTTTAAATTTGGGTTCCAATACTTTTCTTTTACAACTGCCCATAACTTATCAGTCCCTATATGGCCCAGTATTTGGTGATTTAACTTGACCAACTGGCGTGCCAACTGAAATGGTACATATGGCAACTGTAACCCTTTGGAGGTTGTGTATGCATAGTACTCCTTTGGTGGTATACCTGCCAATCTGCACTGATCGGTTTCTTCTTTTAAGCCCTGTTGTTTTTGTATATTTACAAGGTCTTTCTCTATTGACTCTTTATCTAGCTCTTTTAAGACACTAACTTCTACATTGGCATACTCATATTCTGGAAGTTCTTTTCCATTTTGTGCTGCTTGATTGGCCAAGGTATCAGCTAACACATTTAATCTGTAAGTTTCACTGGTTGGCTTTTGATGTGCTTTTACTTTTAAGATGCTATACTGTCCTTGTTGTTTTGACATTGTTATAACTTTATATATGTCTTTTAATACTTCAGCATGCCATAATGGTTTACCTACACTATCCACAAATCCTCGTCTTACCCAGGTTTCCACATGTAGTCTTAAAGAATTTACTACATAAGCACTATCTGAAAAAATGTTAATAGGATTGTAATACTTTAGCACATACAATACTGCCTCCAGTTCAGCTCTTTGAGCTGACATATGCCCTGGTAACTTGATTAGTTCAGGAGAACCCAATTGTGGATTCTCTGGAACTATGGCAAATCCTGTCCAGTATCTGCCTTGGTCCCAATATCGTGCTCCATCCACAAAGATGGATGGCTTAAAGTGATCAAAATCAGATGCTAAAAATTGCACCTCAGGTGACATTATCTTTTCTAAACAGTTATGCTGTTTTCCTTCATATCCCATATGGTTTGACAAATGGTATTTATCCCCTGTCTGTATAGTAACAGTTTTCATTCCAAAAAGTGCCATCCATTTTGCAAAGACTGCCTGACTAATACCATCTGTAATTTTATTCATTTCAAAACTGTCTATCAACGCTTTTACAGCTTGATGTGGTGTTTGTACTATAATGCTGGAAAATACGGTCAAATATTCAGTTTGTTTAATACCCCAGTAATGGCTAATAACTGCTGTATACATGGCTGGTAACCCAATTCCACTGGAGTCATCTTTCTGCTAAAGAAAGTGACTGGGCATAATGTTTTTCCATTCTGTTGTCACTACCATGTGGCCATTCCTGTAGTAGTACCACAGACAGTGTTTTTTTTCCTGCTGCTGCTTGTAACACAAATGGTAACCTTGGAGTGGGCGCTATTAGTTCTGTAGCTTGTGCTAGTTTTATTTTTATCTGTGAAAATGCCTCCTCTTCATGAGATCCCCAGTCTAAAAAGGTGGAGTTCTTTTGTTCATGTAACATTTTGTATAGGGGAGCAGCCACGGCTGCATAATCCTCTATAAATTCCCTATTGTAATTCATGATTCCCATGAATTTATGTAAGTCTGCTATAGTCAGTGGCTTTTCCATTTGTAAAATGCCTTGTACACGTAGAGGGCAAGGAGATCTTCCTGTTGGTTTTATAATAGTACCTAGAAACTTAACTTTTGTGTCATAAACTGAATTTTTCACTTTTAACCTTAAACCCTGCTTGCTGTAGAGTATGAAAAACTCTCTTAAGAAGCCGTACATGCTCCTCTACTGTTTCTGACTGAATTAAAATATCATCAATGTAATGTATTACTGAATCATCCTTTTCCAAATGTTGTAGAATGGATCCTACTGTCTGATGAAAAATAACTGGACTGTTTTGAAACCCTTGTGGTAACCTTGTCATAACATATTGCTGGTTTTTAAATGTAAAGGCAAATCTTGGCCAATCATTTTTCCTGAGTGGCACTGCAAAAAAACATTTGCTAAATCTATTACTGTAAACCACTTACTTTGTGGCTTAATATGTGCAGCCAACTCTGGGACTCCTGGAATCAAGTGTGCTCTAGGAGTGGTATATTGATTAACCTTTCATAAATCAATAACAAGACGATAACTACCATCTTTTTCTTAACTGGCCAGATTGGTGAATTTGTAGGACTGTTGCCTTTTTGTATAATCCCTTCTCTTTCCCATTCTGCAATACATTTTTCCATATGTTCTTCTGCTTCCCTAGGAATAGGATATTGTTTTTGAAAAGGTGGTATATAGTCCTGATCACTTCCTATTCCTACTGGGCTTTCTAGTTTCCCACAATCACTGGGACCCTTGGACCATAGATTTGGGAATTGCTGTTGTAAATGCTTCCATACATCCTCACTGTCTGTATTAATATAGCCTGTAGGTTTTCAGGTTTGTCAGGTAGAGAGATTGCATAGCAACCTGTATTTTGCTCTTCCTCTCTTTGTTGTTTGTCTCCCATCCACAGAATTTCATTAGGTAAATCAATTACTATGCCTAAAGGTCCTAGAATGTCCATACCAATAATGGTATTTGTGCAAGATGGATGCATTAAAATGCACCCTTCCATATTTGTCCCTCTTGACTAAACTTTATGTCCACATTTTGGCTACTCACTGCATAGCATCCTGTGCCATTAAATGCTGAAATGCAAACCTTTTTATAGGATTTACTGGTAACTGTCTGTTTGTGACAGATACTGCTGCTCCTGTGTCTATTAAGACATTTTTCCACAGTGACCCTCTACCCAAATATCAATCAGTGGTCGTCCATCTCAACCCTTTTAAAGTTAGTCAGGAAAGATACCAGAGTAGGGGGCACATCCCTATTGTAAGGAAATCCACTCATCCTCTCCTTTATTATCAAATGCAATATGACACACCTCATGTTTTTGTTTGTCATCTTCTTCTGTGTCTGAATGATCTACATATTTAGGTTTTTCAATCTCTTTTTTAACTGTTGCCTAGCTATTCCTTCTGCCTGTTCTATCAAATGTTTCGGATTTACAGGTGAAACTGTTTGAAAATCTACCGGGCATACTTTCCCTTTTCCTGTATATTGATGGCTCTTATAACTGTTTTTACTAATATTGTAAGGTTTTGTACATGATCCTGCTTTTCTGACTTTTCTTGTAAATTTGTTTGCTCTCTTTTTGGAAACACTCCCTGTTCTTCCTTCTTTTTGCGCCAGGCTTTGTAATGATCACAATTTTGCTTAACGTGTCCTATTTTTTACAAAAGAAGCATGTTGGTGCCTTTTGCTCATTACCTGTGCTTGATCCTGGTACTACAAGCATAGAGGCAGGAGCTGGTGGTGCTGACACAGCTCTTTCTGCTGGTGGTTGGTCACACCATCTTTGCCTTCCCCTGTTTTGACTTCACCAATTACTTCAAATGGCTCACTATTATCTTCACATGCAAAGATATGGTGTGAGTATAAAGTCCCATCATCGGCCATAGTCCGTCCCCTCATTAGTTTTTGTACCAAATCAGTGAGGGTATCAGAATTTTCTTCGTTGATACATTTAATATCCCCTGGAACCCCTTTGACTTGTTCTAAGAAGCAATGTATTAACTGTTTTTGTATGTCTCTTTTTCCCATGTCTCTGTTTTTTTATATATGATTTGAAATGCAAGTCTAAAATGATCACTTTGCTCCATTAATTTATCTGTGATAGTAATTTTAAAATTATCTAATAATTTGGCTGTGAGAGGCTGCCCTTGTGTAAATGCCATTAAAACGGCTGTCATATGTCCTACTTTAGTGTTCAACTGATAATCATCTTGCTTTAATTGTATGAAAGTTTTAAAACATTTGGGAATGAAAATCCAGAAACATCTAAGTAATGCATCTGTCCATATATCAGATCCTGCTGTATATGCCACCCATTCTTCAAATGTAAGCATGTTATAAAATATGCCTTTTTATCATTCCACTGTGGTAAACTCTGTAATAATCTAGACTGTGTATATAAATCTGTAGTGGTTCCCTGTCCCTGTTCTATAATTTGGACTGGTTTTGTGTTTTTTAACTCTTTAAGCTGGGATATCAAAATAGTATTTTGGAGGTTAGTCTCTGTTAATTCATCTAATTCTTCTTCCTTTTCCTTCAGATGCTGTTTAAGGTCTGTCATTTCTACCTGTAAGTGTTTAAGGGATATATGATACCTGTTATTGGATTCCTCTGTTGACTGCAGAGCTCCTATGCACTTTTGACAGAGATCTTGAATGTCAGTTTTGAACATTTTAAATTAATTTTGTTTCTCTTTTAAAACTTATTAAAGTCTTCTGTCAATGTATCATAAACTTTGTTTCTGTCCTCATCTGTATGTGTAGCCGTGGCATCATTCCATGCTTGTACATAATTTTTAAAGGGAGTTACAAGATCTACAGGGGACTCTGTCAATAACAGATTTGATTGCTGTTGTAATTCAGAAATTAATGTACTGACAGGACATAACTGCTTTACATCTGGATATAATGAAAACTGTGTATTATTAATTAATTCTTTATCATGAACAGATCTGTCTGCACAGTCTAGTTTTTTAGCAATATCATGCAATACTTGTTTATGGCATATTACACAAAATGCAGTTTCCTTTGAATCACACAATAAACATTTACTATGATATACTTCATTTTTTTGTTGCAAATACCAATCAAATGTTACAATCCACTTACATAATGCTGGTATGTCAACTTGCCCTAACAAGGTTTTACACTTACTAATGTGTTGTGTATACCAACATTGCAATTTACTCCATATTTTATCTGGTTGTTCTGCTACATTAAGAGTAAAACTTGGCTTACATTTGCTAGAATTCTGCCTGATAGCATCCATACTAAAAAAAATGTGACGTAGAAAAAAAGTCTTACCAGTGAGCAAGAAAACAGGTGATCAGGCTGTTGTTGCAGATGGCTGGAAATTTTTCAAAGTCACTTGAGAAGCTGGGAAAGCACAACAGGCAGCGGACTGCTGTGCTAGTGGATATTCCCCTTTTCTTAGCGAAATTATGGCACTGCGACTGGAACTTCAGCCTCACTCCGGATGTAGACGTCTAAAAAACTGTACTACTGCAAGCTGCATAAACTGGAATACTTCTGTTCAGAATTGACACATATGTACAAATGTTACTTACTGCAATTTAACTGAAGTGACCCTCTGCAGGGCTTACCATCACTCCTCCTGTGTTTGAATGCAGATTGTAGGTTCAAATGCAGGCTAGCTTGCCATTGAAAAAATTACATGGAGCTGCTTACTGCTTGGTGTGATGGATTTGAAGTGTTCTTAAGACACTCAGTCTTGCTGGCTGGATTCTGCTAAAATTCAAAGTCTGGTTATATTTGCATTCACAGTCTGTTGCATACAGAAACTTGCAGAATATATACTGATGAGAGAATATACTTTGCAGCATCAACTTTAGAGAGCAGTAACAAATAACTTTTTATAATAAACCAAACGGAACCATGTTGCAGCTTAAAAGTACTGTTCCAACTTTACTTCTCATATAGTACAGATGATGTGAGAGATATAACATTTACCTTAGGACTTGTGTCCCTACCATACCTCTAACATAACTGGATTTATACAGCTCTTTATATACAGTTTTAGTCCTGTAGAAACAATACTAAGCTTCCTTGTTTAACAATGTCTTGTAAGAGACCAGCTTTTCTGACAGTGTGAATATCCTGTAACAGTGTCCTGATGTCCATGTAGAAAAACATATTTTTGAGGAAACACATTGTTCTGTATTCTATTTGGATCTGTGTATATGAACATATGTTCTTGTGCCAATGCTGATAAGCATATCCTGTTTTTATGCAGAAAAACATATTTTTGAGAAAACACATTGTCAGAGATCAGCTTTTCTGACAGTGTGAACATCCTGTATTTTATTTGGATCTTTGTATAAAAACATCTGTTCTTGTGCCATATCCTGTTTTTCCATGCAGAAAAACATATTTTTGAGAAAACACATTGTCACAGTGTCATAAACATATCCTGTTGTTTTAGGAAACATATTGTGTCCATCCTGTTATTTTAGGAAACATATTGTGTCCATTTTTATATGCAGAATAACATGTCAGTGTTCTTTAAAAGCAGATTTTGCATTTTTGTTCTTGCATACATCCTGCTTGAGTCTGTAAGGGAAAAATGTCCATTCTTTAAAAGCAGATTTTGTATTTTTGCTCTTGCATACATCCTGTTTTGAGTCTGTAAGGGAAAAATGTCCATTCAGCAGATTCCTTTTCCAAGCCATGGTAATTTAGTATGGATGCTGATTACATATTACTAAACTCTATTTCTACATTTAAGCAAGCTTTATCTTATACATTATTTATGTTGCATAATTGCAGCAAAATTACTTTCAACCTTAGTATATTGTTGAGCACACTCTAACAATTTTTAGTCTATTCCAACTGATATTTCTCAAAGTATCGTTTAGGGCTGTAGGGTTGAAATTGACTAGGTTTCTTGTTTATTTGTATTTATGTTGACATAGTGTTGGAGTGTTCTTACATAGAATATAGTCCAGAAGTCATCATTGATTCAGTAAGAAAGTGTGCCTGCTGCAGAGATTTTGTTTTGGTCAGAGATTAGTATCCAATCAAGGATTGAACCACTGCCTTTGTTTCTGTTGGGTCTAGTTATATCTGCAATTAGTTGTGTAAAGTTAAAGAGGTTGATATTAGATGGTGGAGACTGATTTGAGATATCTAGCTAATTTATGTTTACATCGCCGAGGATAATTGTTTAATTTCTTATATTGCTTAATATCCAGACAAGAATTTCTTCTAGCAGGGGGATCTTACTCCCTGGGGGGATATATATGGCTATGATGCACAGTTTCTTAGAATTATTAATTTTTAAAAATGAGATTAGAATCTCAGCAGTTGAAAATTGTGGAATAGGGTTGGAATAAGGTACAATGGTGAAGGTATTGGGATAAAGTATTGCAATACCTCCGCCTCCTTTTTTTATCGGGGTCTATCGTCCATTAGACAGACATAACCTGGGGGAAGGAATTCAGTGTCTTTTATGGAGGGTTTCAACCAACTTTCAGTTGCAGCTATTATGACTGGTTTGTTGAGAGTTATTGTGGCTTGGAATTCTGGTATTTTGTTTCTAACACTTTGAAGGTTGAGGGTTGTGATATTTAGTGATTTATATGAGCCGGAATAGTTAAAGGTTAAAGAGTTGAGTCCTGGGTTTGGGTAGATATCTTCACATTGACATAGGTTATATTGCTTATGTGGGTAATTAGAGCATAGCTGCCTCAGGCCAAGTGAATAGTAAGACTTAGAGGAGATGCTGGACATGGGCTGAATGAATATGTTCCGCTCAAGCCTAAATTGAAGTCTAGACCCTTGTTTAGGTGAATGTATAAAAAAAAATATGCAGTGGGTAGATGTGATATAAGGTTTATGTATTTATATGTTATGAATTAGGTTTATACAAATTTTAAAAACATTTTTAGAATTATATTGATATGTTTCTATTGGAATGGTTTTGCGCTTTTGTATGTTTTAGAACGTTTGTAATAGACTGTTGGCTGAAGTATCATGTGACTTTCAGATATCATGTGACACTAGTTTAGAATATCTACTGGAACCCTACGAGGATGTGCAGGCAACCAGGAATTGTCACCAACAACCAAACCAGCATACAACCCGATGTATATAAAGAATGTAAAATCCAAAGGTGAAATAATCCAAATTCTGTTTATTGCGACAACAACAACGAACATTACCTAGGTTTCGTTCAAAAACGAACTTCTTCAGATAAACATCCTTGGTAAAGCACCTTCCTTAAATACAATGCTTTACATTTAATTGCTTCCAATTAGCCCACAATTAATCACATTGTTTTAATCAGCTGTAATTAAAAACCAAAGGTGCTGTACGCATATAAAAATAAACTGTATTCTTTGTAATGCGTACTAAATAACTTCATCATAACCCAACACCCCAATGAAACTACTTATCATACACACTATATAAAAATAATAATAATGAATATAATAACGAATATGATAAATAATAAATATAAAGATCTAGCCCCCTACAAATACATGATTTAACAATAATACATAAAAATATATATAAATATATATATAAAAATGTATAAAAAGTGAAATAAATAAATATTCCAATGACTAATAATGTACAAATAATTTCCTATTGGATCTCATACATAATGCGCACATAAATTCTCATCCATTGGGTTGTAACATATATATTAAAATAATTATAAAATGAGCATGTGCATAAATGACCCATATATAAAAACAAAACCCAAAATATTTCAAAATCATTCCACATTATCAAGCTGATGTACAAATAAATAAATAAATATATACGGTATTAAATACAACATTGTCCCAACTCAAACTATTTCCCTTTAATCATATTATTTTGCAATATTGGCTTAATGGTACAAAATTCATTTAAACCTGGTCTATTACATGCATCTAAAATTATCTGCCATTTCAACTCATAAATATCTAAATCATATGCAGTAAATCTACCTTGTATATCATACACTAAATTTTGAATAACACAAAATTTAAATTTGTGTCCTTCATTACCTTGTATATGCCTGGCAAGGGCATTGGTTGTTTTTAAATTTTGAATATCAGAAAGATGTTCCCTCACTTTATCCCTAAAATGTCAGGAAGTCTTCCTGACATAAAAAGAATCACAATCCTGACATAATGCGATATATACCACATTAGATGTACAACAATTGTAATGTCCTGTTATTTTGATGTTACAAGAATTTACGACTATGACGCCTTTTGTGCAATAAATATGGGGGCATATACTACATCGACCGCATTTAAAATTACCTACCAGTCTATGTGAAGTTCCTTTTTTGTAACAATTATCCCTTTCAAAAATATTCTTAAATGATGAATCTTTTCTGTACACAAATTTCATAACTCCTTGAAAAAGCTGTCCCAATTTCTTGTCTTTGCATAATATATCCCAATTTCTCTGAATAATATTTTTAATGACTTGATAACAGTCATTAAATACCAATATATACAATGGAACATTGTTTGGTATAGATTCTTCCATATTCATACTGTTATCACTTCCTAAATTTAAATATGATGAAGTTAATATGGCCTGATATGACCCTATTTTTCTTTTATGTACCACTTCATTATATATTTTGGTGCATAACTGTATGGGATACCCTCTATTTTGAAATAAACTTGATATGTACATCAATTCTTTCACAAACTCCTCTTCATCACTCACCATCCTGGCAGCCCTGACCATTTGTCCTTTAACAATTGCCTTTTTCTGATGGTCAGGGTGCCAGCTGTTATAATGTAAGTAGGCGTTTGAGAATGTTGGTTTCCTGTATATATTATATTTTACCCTTCCCTGCTGTTTATCATAAGATAACCTAATGTCCAAATATGAAATTTCTTCTTGACTAATTTCATGCGTAAATTTTAAAAATCTAACAGTATTATTAATATACAGCAAAAATGATTCCAACATTTCCTTATCTTAATCCCAAACAATAAATATATCATCAAGATATCTTGTATATATTTTAATATGTTTGTAATACTCAGTTTTAAAGATGTAATTGGATTCCCAATAACTCATAATCAAATTTGCGTATATGGGGGCACAAGCTGCCCCCATTGCCACGCCATTCACCTGTTGGTAATAATTACCTTCATAATATAAAAAATTGTTTAATAACACAATTTCCATGAGATTAACAAACATGTTTATCCTTCCTTGGTCGTATATCTTGGTCTCATAGAGTTGTTCTTCGAGCCATATTAACCCTATATCCTGGGGTATGGATGTAAACAAGTTACATACATCCACCGTAATGAATGAATACCCTTCTTTCATTCTTAGCTCTTTTATTTCCCCCAAAAAATCCCATGAGTCTTTGGTTATATAAGGGAACTTGGTCAAACATTTCTTGAAATGATGGTCCAGAAACTGACTAATAAAAGACGTCTTACTCCTCTTCCCATCGACGATGGGTCGAAATTGCAAGTTATTCAACCCCTTATGTATTTTAGGTATGCCGAATATTCCACTTATGACTGGATTACTATTAACCATAAAATTAAATTCCTCTTCGGATATTTCCCCTTGATATAACATGTCCTTAAGAGATAAGTCTATCTTTGCATGTGCAATATGTATCTCATTAAGACTCACCTCTATATAAGAGTCTCCCTGTAACATGTCCGTCATGTAGGATATATAATCATGTGTGTTTGTTATAACAACACCATTTCCCTTATCGGGTTTCATGATCCTTATATCCGGTGTTTGGCATATGTCATTAAACATTTCCTGTTCTTCTTTTGACATGTTATAATGTATTTGTTTTTTATATTTTTTATAAAACTTCCTCATATCGTTTTCACTCAATTTCTCAAAAATGGCTACTCTATCATTCATTGGGGGGTTGAATACACTTGACTTTTTTAATCTACCATCTATTTGACTATTTTTATTATTGCTATCTGGACAATCATTAAACCAGGTTTTTAAGTTTAATTTTCGAGTAAATAATTTTAGCTCCAATATAGAATTGACCAAGTTCCCCTTATTACATGGGACAAAATTAAAACCTTTTGCAAATAAATCTACTTGTTTCTCGTCCATGATAACTTTAGAATAATTAAATAACTTAAAGTCACCTACTTGATTCTGGACAATAGTAGGATGACTTAAAACTGCATGCATCATATTGTCCACAACATGAATTTCACCTTGATTTAAATCATATAAATCCACATTAGTCATAAACCCTTCATAATAATAAGTTTCAGGGTCAAAATTAATGTAGAAATTCACATGTTATGACCCATCTTGTATTTCTCCCTCTAACACATTATGTTCCACATCATTCTCTCCACGTGTGTTATTACAAACTATTGCTTGTTCACCGTACATAACATCTTCCAGTATCATACTACTACTTACATATTCATGTGTACTCATGTTCATCAAATTTGTCAATTCAGTATTTTCCACCTTTTCCCCCTGATATTGCGTCAAACTTATGTTAATGTCACATTCATCGTTTTGTACATTATTCAATTCTATTTGTACGTTACTGTTTTTAATCAATTGCCCATTGTCAGCATCCATTCCTGATGAGCACAAACTAATATTACCGGTGCTCACAGCGTGCACTGAAACAAATTTTGAACCATTAAGCGTGTTGTTAACCAATAAAACTGTTGGAACACAATTGTTGTAATTTTCATTCTCACCAACAATGGACTTACCCATATCCATCAAGTCTTCACCAGCAGAGGATTCAGTAAAAAAACAACCATTACTACTGTATATATCATCATCATCCACATGTCCCAAATTTCCTTTTTTAATATCTCTCATAACACCTCCATGTTCGCTTATGATCATTTGCGTGGTTTCCACCCGTTTTTTTGATTCGATAAAAAATCTTTTTTAGGTCTAGCTCCCATTTGATGATAGTCATTAGTTTCCGTGGACTGGCCTTGATTTTTAAGTCTGTTGGACCTCCGTAAGCACTCATCCATTTCGCCATCATCCTGCATACGGGTAACACGAACGTCTTCATGCTCATTACCGGAAATGACATCAATTTGATCATCACTGTTGTACTCTCGCTCCCTTTGTTTAACATTACCATGACTACTCTCAACAGTCTTAGATTTAGGGTAGATGAGTCCCAATTCATATCTGTTGATGTCCCTATCAATTTTGTTATTCTTCTTGTGAAAAATATTATCGCAACTCAGTTCAACATCTTTAATAATGTGTGTGTAATTGATGTAATATCGATCGAATAATAAATCCTTACTGATGTTACTGTTTAATTCTTCCAACTCTTGGGTTAACTTTTCTATTCTGATGTTATTGAACTTAACCATAATGTCCATCAATTTCAGGCCGCAATTGTTAAAAAACTCATGTAATTCTTTCAACATATCATCATTTGTCTCACATCCGTTCGGATATTTCCACATACGTAAGCCTTTCGGCACCATACCCAACTCACTGTTCCTAGTGAGATAACTGTTTTCTAATTGAGTTCTTTTTAATTTAAAAAGCTTCATCTCGAAACTTTTAAGCATGTCTTTCATGGATTTAATATCTTTATTCACAACTGCGCCTTTGGTTATTTTACCATCTCTAAAAGAATAACCATTATTTTTTCATATCTCGTTACTACACATATCCTTCCTGTTTGAGTTGCTGTTAGTAATGACTACTCCAGTAAAACCATCACCAGTAGAACCGGACCTCGGTGTAGCTTGCGTGAGTGGTAAGCCCAAGCTATCACCCGTATCCGTTGTGCCAGATACATGTTCTTTATTTAATAGTTTGTGGATTAACACCGAATGTTCTTTTAGTTGTACCTGTATTTGCTGCAGCGCACTCACTACGTCAACTGTTGCACCCTCGTTATCCATGTAAACTCAGAACCAAGGCACAAACAACGAACAACTACTGGAACCCAACGAGGATGTGCAGGCAACCAGGAATTGTCGCCAACAACCAAACCAGCATACAACCCGATGTATATAAAGAATGTAAAATCCAAAGGTGAAATAATCCAAATTCTGTTTATTGCGACAACAACAACGAACATTACCTAGGTTTCGTTCAAAAACGAACTTCTTCAGATAAACATCCTTGGTAAAGCACCTTCCTTAAATACAATGCTTTACATTTAATTGCTTCCAATTAGCCCACATTTAATCACATTGTTTTAATCAGCTGTAATTAAAAACCAAAGGTGCTGTACGCATATAAAAATAAACTGTATTCTTTGTAATGCGTACTAAATAACTTCATCATAACCCAACACCCCAACGAAACTACTTATCATACACACTATATAAAAATAATAATAATGAATATAATAATGAATATGATAAATAATAAATATAAAGATCTATCCCCCTACAAATACATGATTTAACAATAATACATAAAAATATATATAAATATATATATAAAAATGTATAAAAAGTGAAGTAAATAAATATTCCAATGACTAATAATGTACAAATAATTTCCTATTGGATCTCATACATAATGCGCACATAAATTCTCATCCATTGGGTTGTAACATATATATTAAAATAATTATAAAATGAGCATGTGCATAAATGACCTATATATAAAAACAAAACCCAAAATATTTCAAAATCATTCCACATTATCAAGCTGATGTACAAATGAATAAATAAATATATACGGTATTAAATACAACATTGTCCCAACTCAAACTATTTCCCTTTAATCATATTATTATTATTATTATTATTATTATGTATAAAATTATTATTTTATACATTTTTAGCCTAACACAGATAAATGATTGATGCCGCAGCCATAGCTTAAAACTTAATGGTAAAAAATGCATTATAGTACCTTTTGGGAAGCTGGCCACCCTAGGTCACTTTGCCATCAATAAAACACACCTAAACATTGATTCAGTAGTCAGGGATTTGGGAACTCATGTAGATAGTAAGCTAGCCTTCAACCAACATGTGTATAAGGTAGCAAGAAAAACCTTCTATGTTGCTCAACTTATAAGTAAGGGCATAGCATCTTGGTCCATAGAGGTCAAAGTACCACTGTGCTTGGTCCTCATCAGATCTATCATGCACCCATCAGTATGTACCTGATCAGACACATGCAGCAACTGAAATGTACACAAAGGTTCATAGCAAGTAGAATCCATAAAGTAAATACAAGCCATGTCTTTTTACTCGGTATCATACAGACTTCTGAGAGATAATCATTGCCTGGCAAGGCATTCCTGGTCCCTGTTTTGATGAGCCTTTTGCAAATCTGGAAAACAAACAACATCAAACCTGTTAGATCAAAAGACCTAAATTTTGCTTGTGACATAAATAGGACATGTTCGAGAGACAGATATGTTTCTCAGAGAATTCCCATTCCCTGGAACAGGCTCCCTCACTCATGTGAAGCAGAGTTCCTCCCTAACCCTATTTAAGTGCAACTTGGACTAGTGGATGGGTAACTGGGAATTCACCCCTGGCCTGGTGCCTTTGTCTCTGATGGTCAGAGGCAGTCAGTAAATCACCCCTATATAAATTAAATCTGGGGGTCACATTTAGGTTGCACGGCCAGGCTTAAAAGGGCCCTGGTGGTTGTTAGTCTGGTGTACATCTATGAACCTACATGGAAAATACTATCCTAAATAAAGTATTAACAGAGGAAAAAACAGGTAATGTGTCACTGTGTACACAAGCATTAAAAACCTTAAAATCCTTTTCTGCCCTATAAAAACACTTCCTGATACTTAACATTCACAAACAGTTTGGATAAACAGTACACATTAAACCTAAAAATCTTTCACAAATCAAAAAATATAAGCTCTTTGCTCAAAATAGCAGTCTTGATAAGAAACTACCAATACTGAAAAACAATGCTGCTTTTTAATGGGAAATACTTGTTTTTAGCCAGTAAGTAAAAACATTATTTTCTTAAAAGTGCAGCCAAATCAATGTGGAAGGGTTCCCCAAAGGAGATTTACTTGCCAGAAAATAAACTTGCCTGCCAACTGCTGTCTGTGGAACATCAGAGCTACATCCACTTGTGGTGACAAAAAGTACTGAATATTCCTTCACTCTGACTACTGATTGTCCCCCACTGGGCTGCCCAGTGAGCTGACATTGAAAATGAAGGAGGGAGATGGTGCTTTGCGAAGCTGACTGTCTGTTGTATCCTGAGAAGAATACAGCCCATATAGCCTAAAGGCTGCTGCAAATAGTGTAACAAACATCCTATAATTCTTGTTTGCAGCACTTCTAGAAACCCCAAAATCATCCCTCTTTTACTGTTTCACCTAGTAAACATCTCATTTCCAAAGTAAAGCTTTTGGTGTGTAATTTGCTGAGGTGTATCACAAATTTGTGACTATACAGCCTTCATCCCTGTTAAATCTTATTAGCTATATTAACATATACAACAGTGAGGGGAATATAATTCCAACCATCCAAACACAACCTTGTTTCCCATTTTTTGAACACAGGGTATCACCGGAACAGTGCCAATCATCTAGAGCCAAGGTTCACATCACTGGGTGGCTAGCCCTGCCATGGCTGTTCTTCCATACCACACACATGTACAATTGCACCTATGGCCAATTTAGTGTCCAGTCCACCTACTGCATGTCTTTGGAATGTCAGAGGAAACCAGGGAACCCATAGGAAAACCATGCAAACACAGGTAGGACATGCAGACTCTGCACAGAATGCACTCCAGCCAAGAACTGAACTAAGTAACATCTTGCTGTGAGGCAACAACACTATCCACTGCACTAGTATGCTGCCCAGTGAGTAGGGCATAATTATGAAGCTTTAAATGTCAGGTTCTAGCATCACAGAGAGACAACTATTAAGGTGGATTATAATTTTCTTTCAACGGGTGTATTCACATGAAGCAGCTCAGTTTTGTAGTACAAGAAAAAAAGTTTGAGGATTCCAGAAATAATAAGAAAAGAAAGGGGACCATTCCAATAAATACATAAACTGTATACAAATGAAGAATTTTGAAGCCTAGCCTGGTAAGGTACAAATGTATTAATTTATGTTTGCTTTTACTGAGAGGTTAAAACAGTGATGTCTTCTTCAAAGATATATCTTGCATCATTATTGTGTGACGAAACTGGTGACATTCACTAATGACCACTCACTGACAAAGTAACAAGAACAAAAAGGTTATAAACCCCCAACATGCTTCACTGAAGAGTACTTTGGGACCTGCCCTGCTTACAAAGGCAATATCTGTACATGCGTGTAGCCAGAGGTTTTGGTATTGTTAAAAATTTGAGTGCTGACTTATAGAATTCAGTCCCTGACTCCCTATCCTAAGACAATTTGTGTTTCTGGAGACCATTCCTGGGATTCATTTAGCTAAAAGTTCAGAGCAGGAACAGTGTAGCCATTCCTGCACGGAACATGGCAGCTGAGCGATCCAGGAATGTTAGTTCCTGATGTGCACAATCCTTCCTACACTGTTCCTGCACGGAGATTCATGCGGAATGCTAATTACCTCTTTTGCAGGTGAAAACCATGCAAATGAGGTAAAATAGCAATCCTACAAGCAGGCAGGTCTCCGTGCAGGAACAGTGTTATGTGCAGAACCGTATTCAACTAGTAGCCGAATACGTTTCTGCAAATAACAAAATGGAGCTCTGACAGCTCATAGAAGAGCATGTATTAAGTATATTAGGCATGCCAATGGCTAACTATATAGCCATTGGCATTGTCATATTAATAAATATTATAAAAATAATTTTCTTTTTGCTGCCAATTCCAGCCGTTTAAGTGCAGTGCCACTAATGGGAGCGTTCCAAAAATTGTAAAAAAATAAAAAAAACAGGTTAAAATAAAAAAAAAAATCTGCATTTGGCCATTATAATCAATGGTATGCAGAATGTAAACAACAGGAGGGAATACTGGTTGCTAAGAGGAAAGGCTGTGCTGTAGTGCAGTAACTATGGGCTAAAGCAGTGGGATATGTAAATGAGGGTAATGTAACTGAATCTCAGATTTCTTCCAAGTGCCACACTGCACATAACCACATATGTGGTAGAACATGATGGTGTAAGAACAGGGAGCATCACACATGAAAGGGAGGGGAGGTGTCATGGTTCCTGTAAGCACATTGGAGCTCCACGCAAACAGGAGACGTGGAGCTAAGCTGAGTTCAGCAGGGGGATGTGCCTAATAAATGTGTCCTGTGTCCCTGCTGGACAGGGGCTCTGTGTGCTGACATGTTGTAACATGGCCTACACTCTCATCTGTGTGGGTGAGAAGGGCCTCAAGGCACATACCCTACTAATGTCATAACAACCTATCAACCTACACACAAGTGTGTGTGTGTCAGGGGTCAACAGATTACTCTTCACTGCTCTGCCATTGATACTGTAAGTTACATTGCTATCCTGCTTATACTACACATATGATTGACATTTCTACCCAGTAGACTGCACTCAATACCCACACACATACCCACAAGCCTGTGACAGCAACACATCTGGACAAGGTCATAAGTGAAAGTGGGACGAAGGCAACATGATAGGCATGTGTACTGAATACTGCCCTACATACTGAGGAAGCTGGTAGGGTAAGGTGTCTTGCATTCCCAGGACTTGTCATCAGGTGAGGAACTTTGATACAGTAATGCCTGTCCTTAGGTTGTAATGTCAGTCTTCAAGTATATGCAATTAACTTGTTATAATAATACAAGTCTAAGTAGACTGCATGAAAGTGCTGGACAAGGCCCTGGATCATCTGACCAGAAATATAATGTTCAGAGGTATGCCTACACCAGGATATCACCTGTTAGGTAGGAAGAACAACACACAAGCAGGGGATCCTTAGCCAGTACAGTACCAAGTTGCTGGACTGTTTATAAAGCTTCAGCAGTCAAGTGGCCATAACAACACCTGTAAACAGGCCTTATTGGGCAAGATTGTGCATAGTTTGGCTCATAATATTGTTGTGTGCATAATACGTCTTGTAATCCTCTCGTAAAGCACTGTGATGATCTTAGGATGTCTGTCAGTAGGGAATGACAGAATACATTGCAGAGTCAGACCTCACATATATCAGAAAACATGTTTGCTAAAACAAACCCAGTACCTGTAGGGCAGTTCTGTTCACTTTTGGGAGTTATGGTTGTAGCACACAAAACCCCAGACTGGACTACAAGTATCTAGGGAATGGAGTCCAACAATCACTATGAAAGGTCTTATTAAGCATGCTCCTACACTTAGAAAATCACAGTCCATGTGTACACTCACTATGGAGGGTCATACCTCTCAACCTCTTAGAGCATGAAATCTGGACAAAGCCATAAATAACAGTGGGACAAAACCCAGAAATAGATACAATTTTTAAATATTGATCTTACAAACTTAGAAAGTTGATAGAACAGCAGGTTTTGCATAAGCATGAATTTTCTGAAGGATATGAAGTCTGAAATTCAAATGTCTGTCATTATTTTTGAACTTCAACCTTTAGTGATTTATCACTAATTTGCCAGAGAATCCCAATTTTATGAAAAATGGACCAACAATATGAGGCCAAAATCTGGACATTCTGTGAAAATCTGTACAGTTGAGAGGTATGTGGAGGGTCATACTGGCCATGTTCCCACAGTTAGAGAATCATAGCCCATGTGTACACTCACTATGGAGGGTCAAACTGGCCATGCTCCTACCCTCAGAGAATCACAGCCCATGTGTATACTCACTATGGAGGGTCATACTGGGCATGCTCCTACACTCAGAGAATCACAGACCATGTGTACACTCAGTATGGAGGGTCACACTGGGCATGTTCCTACACTTAGATAATCATAGCCTATGTGTAAACCCAGATCACCTTCGGCAACTCTATTTTGCCTCTATGTCACTAAACACAGACAGCTATGTACAGCTGACATGTCTCTCCCAAACCCTATCACACAGCCATACTGTCAGCTACCTGCACATGGTCTATATCTCATAGGTCTGCAACTGGTGAGTGTGATACACATGCATATGTAAAGGCAACACATACACATATATCATTCATACAGTGGCAGCGATAGGTGGAAGGAGAGAGAGAGAACAGTGAGGGATAGAGGGGCTTACACACACACAGTCATAGACAGATACAGGCACACTGAAAGGCATAGAGTGCCACCCTGCTGCAGACAATTGCACCTTGTGTTACTACTGCCATACCCCACTATGAAGGTGAGCCCCATTGCCTAGCCAATCTGACATCACCTACTGTTGCGTGTGTGTGTTTGCAGGTGATAGTATCTTGAAACCTTGGCCAACAGTACAACACTGGCCATTGCCAAACTTTGCAGTGCCTTCTGATGACACTCACCTTAGAAGTCAATTCAGTCCCTCAGTAACCCAGTAAGCTGCATGGTGCATGTAACTGAGTAACACTGTAGTACAGATAACTAGATAGGTAGGTGTTCTAATCCTAGCACTAACTTGTGCATGTGTGTGTGTGTGTGTGTGTTTGTAAGAGAGAGACAAAACCATACCTCCTGCATAGCTGTTTTGAAAATAACATTTTGAGGGCTGTGGAGGGCAGTATTGTACCCATGTCCTCAGTTTACAAGGCTGTGTGATGATACTCACTTTAGAAGTGACCTCAGAGCATGAGTAGCCCAGCAAGCTCTGTGGTGCGTGTAGTAACTGTGTAATATTGTAGTACAAGTAACTAGATAGGTAGGGTTCTAATCCCAGCACTGACTTCTGTGTGTCCTTGTGAGTAAGAGAGTAATCCCAGCACTGACTACTGTGTGTATTTGTGTGTGTGTGTGAGAGAGAGAGTGAGAGAGAGAGAGAGAAAAGCATATTTTATGCATAGGTTTTTGAAAATAACAATGTTCAGGCCTGTGGAGGGCATTATAGTACCCATGTCTTCAGTTTACACAGCTGTTTGATGACACTCACTTTAGAAGTTACCTCAGACTGTGAGTAGCCCAGCAAGCTCTGTGGCACATGTAGTAACTGTGTAATACTGTAATACAAGTAACTAGATAGGTAAGGTTCTATCCCAGTACTGGCAACTGAGTGTATTTGTTTGTGAATGAGAGAGAGACAAAAGCTACATAAGGTACATAAGGAAAGCTGGTGGTGGAATGCAGAAGTCCAGGAAGTCATCAAAAGAAAGAAGGAGTGCAGGAAGAAGGCAGACCAGGCTACGAAGGACTACTGGTTGGCTAACAAAGAGGCTAAGAAAGAAGTTGCAATAGCAAAGAATAGGGCATCAGAGGCATTGTACCAACTTCTGGAAAGTGACTCAGTAAGGGGCACAAAGAAACTATATCAGGTTGCAAGGTAAAGAGAGAAAGATAAAGAAGATAGTCAGATACTCTTCATAAGAGATGCCAGCAACAACCTGCTCACCAGTGCAGAGGGCATCAAAGGCAGATGGAAAGAGTATTTCCAGCAGCTTCTGAATGAAGAAAAACCCACAGAAGCTGTACTACCACAGAAACAGCCTAGTTGTTTTGAAAATAACATTTTGAGGGCTTTGGAGGGCAGTATAGTACCCATGTCCTTAGTTTAAATATTTACAAGGCTGTGTGATGACACTCACTTTAGAAGTCACCTCAGACTGTGAGTAGCCCAGCAAGCTCTGTGGTGCATGTAGTAACTGTATAATACTGTAGTACAAGTAACTAGATAGGTAGGGTTCTAATCTCAGTAGTGGCAACTGTTAGTGTGTGTTGTGCTTAAGAATCATATCCTCTGTGGGTTATACCATTTTTATGTGCATCCCATCCACACTTTTTACCACCTCCCAATGGCATTACTTTAGTTAGCATCATACTGACATTTGCCTCACATGCACCATGTTACACCATTGCACAGGCCATTGCAGTTATCTGTACAGATGTGTACAGAATATTTGGTTGTTTGCAACCCATATGTGTCTATGTCCCCTATCAATGGCCATGCATGTGATATTGTTGGCAAAAGGTCACAGTTAGTTTACCCACACACATGCTAGCATCAGATATCATACATGATGGAAACTTCATGGTGATACAATGTTACCCTATCACTTGTCCAGGCTTGTAGGAGCAATACATAACCACAGTCGCTATTCCTGGTGAGTTATGTCACTATCCATAAAGGCTGTCACAACATTATGTGTTGTAAGAGGTAGTGGGTTATGTCCCATGCACATAATGTATGTGGACCATGTCATGTGTATGTAACAGTATAGTATACTAAAGTGGTTGTCTTGGTTTAAGAATCCGTCTATTGGAAACTGTGTTTCTGTTACTGTATGCACATCCCCAGTGTCAGTCATTACTGTGTCTATGCAAAGGATATCCCATTTTGTCTACCTCTTCCACCCTGTGAACTGCAGAATACATACCACAAACCTATCATACACAGTGCCATGCACCCCCTTATACTGCATCAGGCTTGAGTGTATTGGAAAGAAATGGCAGGGCCAACAGGTGCTCACATGTGCATCTGTTGTGATCAATAATTTGGCTAAGCTGGTGAGGGACCTACTGACAGTACTCCAAAACCTGTTCCACATGTATGGGCCTGCCTGCGTTACTACACCTGTCTGTGACAAGGGGTATGTATGGCAGGTCACACTATCTGACAACAGTGTTCATCACACACTGTTACATCCATGCACACCTGGTAAACATACATACATATAAAACTGTACCCTGGCTACAAAATGGTCAGTGCATGTCCACTCTGTCACAGTCCATAATGGTATTGTCTGCAGGGTCACAGGCTGCAGATACACAGACACCTGGAACACAAACAGAATACAGCATGTCAGACTACATTCAGGCACTGGTACTAACAGCAATAATGCATCATGGCTAATAAGGTAAATACACCTCTGTGTGTACCCATAACAAATGCAAGCAGACAGCACTTTAAACAAAATTACATATGTACAGTGTAAAGTATTCACCCTGTGCATCAGACCCATATTAGCTTGTTCCTGCATTGATGGTATGGATGACAGAGATGTGGCACAGGTATCATCATATGCACAGGGTGTGGTGTGCCAGAGGCCTAGGCTGGGCCATATGGTTGACATCCATGTGTGTGTGTTCATAGTGGTATTTTATAAATGGGCTGTGTAGAGGTGCTGTGTGTGTCTGCAGGTGACTCTCCTGTGATAAAGATAAGTGCGTGGGTATGTATGCACACATTCACGTCATGTGGCTGCCCTACACAGGGGTATGTTTGACAGCTGTGGACCATACAAAGTAGGGTGTCCAGTTCATCATCTCTGGCCATGGACACATGAACTGGTCCTGACAGGGGTCTTACTGGCACCACCAGGCCCAAGGCCAGATGCAGTACTGCTTCCTGATGGTGACTGATGGGCCACGTCCTAATGGCCTGTTGCTGTGTGCTGTGGACAGCAACCCCCCTTCAATAGTGCTGGTGTCACTGCCACTACAGGAGTGTGAAGGTGCATGGCCCGATAGACTCTCAGCTGATGTTGCTGCTGATCTACATCCACGTGGCCAACGCCCATCTCCTGCCACATGGTCTAGCAGAGATGTAGCAAAACACAATGCTATGCACGTAGGGTATGCATGGCCCGAATATACCAAAACAACAACAATTGGCCAGCATTGATGTGAGCCTAGGCACTGGAAATAAAAAAACACTCAAAAAAGCTAAATGGAATACATAGCTTTTTATTTGCAAACTGGTTTCAGTTTCTATGTAGACTTTTTTCACTGATGAAGGCGCTTTAGCCGAAACCGGTTTGCAAATAAAAAGCTATGTATTCCATTTAGCTTTTTTGAGTGTTTTTTATTTCCAGTGCCTAGGTTCATGTCAGTGCTGGCCAATTGTTGCTGATCTAGCACAGATGTGACATGGTCGAGGATTGCCAAGGTCTCACCCCACCATCTATCCTTGACATCAGTTTGTTGGCATGTGGCCTCAACAAGGTCACATGTCACCACGTAAACCAGGAATACCTGCATCCAACACCCTGAGTATTTGTCTGATGTTGCATTCACTACATGCCTGTGCATCCACCACAGCCCAGAACATCTGTCTGGTGACACCTGCTGTGGCACTTACAACAGTGGCTCAATGAGCAGCAGTCTTCCTGCGAGTACTCCTGTCCATCTGCCTGTGTGGGACCTCGCAAGCACTCTGGCTATGGTCAGTGTGTACACTCACACCTGCCATAGTCTCCACACTAGCCTGCTCCATGTCACCACCTGACAACTGTCCAACATCCGTGGGCACTGGGGACAGGGCATTATTACTGTGTGCAGTGACAGTGTGTATGGGTGAGGGATGCCAACCTATGGCACAGATTCAGCCCCTGACATTACCACCTGTGCCTGTATATCAGCATCATCATTGGCAGGGTCTGTGGACACACTGTCATCAGATACTGAGTGGGAGGTACTGGGACCACCATGACCACCTATGTGGAAAAGAACAACATATGTAGCACAATACCTGCACTATACCGTTTCCAGATACACATGCACAGAGTTGCACACAAACACACACACACACACACACACACACACACACACACACACAGGTGAGGTGGCAGACACGCATTACACAGACCTCACAATAGGCAAATGCTGACATTCACAACACAGTCAAACCACTACATATCCTGGACATGCTGACATGCAGTGCAACCCTTTACACTTCTTGTTACAACTTCTGTACACCTCTGTGATATGTGAGTATTGTTAGAAAGTAATTGGGCATTCTAGTAGCACACACACTGCAGACATGTGAACATAATTTCTGTTCACCTGTATAGCAGCATGGCAACTCTTACAGGACATACCTCCCAACTATGTAGAGTGTCGCTGAAAGTCTACATGTGTGGCACATATTTCTGCTCTGTCTTTCATAAATCCTGTATTTGTTTGTCATCTTACTGTACTGATATGAGTTCTGCTGTCACTATGTAGTGACATATTTACAGTCTCACACCTCCAAATCTGAAGTACATATATGTCACAACATAACCGTTTACACTTACAACTTCCAAAACTTACAGTGGATATTATGTGTACACAACCATGTTAACATGCCACCTATGTCCTATATATAACATGAGTCCACAGAAATTATGTGATAACATCACCCAACTTTACCGTGACATATTACCCATGCAATGCAATTGCAGAACACACACATTGGATAGGGGAACATGTTGGAGTTGCACTATGTACAGTAGGCTGGTTGCATGACTTTACACACCCTGAGGATAAGATGATGTTACAGCACATTCACTTTTCCTAACAGCAGTCAGTGTGCTTGGGAAGGTGTGTCTGAGCATGGCACATCTGCACTTTGCAATATTTGTACACTCGCCCTTGATGAAGGCTTCAGACTCTGTTGGATTGCAATGGCATCACATCTGCATATGCCTCTTCAGGGCACTACACAGATTTTGTAATGTATGTATGTGTACACGGTGGCTGGACCATTCCAAAACTTTGATTGTCCACTGCTGAAGACATTCTTTCATGGATTTTGATGTATGGTGTGGGTCAGTGTTGTGTGGAAATGTGTAAGTGTTCTCCATCCACACCTTTCTAGTGGAAACATGATGACTGAGTTGCAAAACCTACTGATATGTTGAACTGTTCCTAATCCCCTCCACCATGCCCACAGGCATGCATCAAGCTCATGAACAGCAACCACAAATCAGAACACTGCCATCAACATGTTTCAGCATGGGTATGGCGTTCCCCTGCTGATGCACATTGTCATTCATATGCCAAACAAGACTGTTGGTATAGTGGACAAAACGTGCAACTTATGTGTCATTAGACCATAAAACATCTCCACACATGGTAATGGGGGACCTGTAGTATTTTCCCTGAGACATCAGTCAGACCTGCCTGTTGTTCAGTGTGTGAGATGCCTTCCATCTTCCAAGCCTACACCATAGGTCACACATGTGGAGACTATGTGTGCTTGTACTCACATGTAGTACACAACCGGTACTTGCCACTGATTCTTGCAACTCCTATAGTGTTGCAGTAGGACTTCCATCATCCTCCATGACCACTGTGGATCCTGTCTTTCCCACACATTTGGAGGGCTGCCCAGTCGTATGCAATATCATTGTTGCCCCATATGTCTACCTCCATTTGATGAGTGTCTGCACTGTGTTGTATGGTATATTCACTGCTGTGGGAATGTGTGTGTACCCTATTTTGCCCTGACCCCTTGCACAAAGGAGATCCCTTTGCTGCTTTGTAAGCTGTATGCAAAGTATGCCTGTTGGTGTCACAGGCAACGGACTACATGTAGGATAATCCTGGTAAAACAGCAGAGCATTATTTGCTGTTAATGTCTGAGTGTCAGTAGTTTACAGCAGGTGCAAACCCAACAACATGTATGTCTGTACTAATATCTACATTTGCTTCAACACAGTATTATTTTCAGACAGTGTACACATATGCATGTAGTGCCTTCTACATTTGTTATGTGTCATACGTGTTCCCGTAACAGAGTTGTTTTTCTTACAATTGAGTTGTACAGATTATAGGTCACATGATAGGTTGCAAGAGTGTGTAAATGTATGATTGTGCTGCCATGTTTGTACTTCGCAAATGGCCATCATTCTCATGGGTGTGTGCACACTATCTATATGCAGTGTATAACACTTATTACAAATTATGTCCGTAGATTTGGCCCTTCCTCCCCCCATTTTTTCAGTCTTTCTCCGGATTTCTTGCAATTACAAGTTGGGAGGTATGGTACACATATATGACATCTCCTGCTAATGTGCCCGTGTGATGACCACTATGATACAATGTAGATAACACCACCATAACTGAACATGCAGATATTTGCACAACAGCTGAGAGTAACTGTTATGTGCATGATCATGCATGACCTTAACATGCCTGTGTTACTGGTGAGTCACAACAAGGCAATACCACACTCACTGGCTGAAGGCTACTGTCCATCATGCAGACCAGAGGTACCGTGTGGGAGAGAGATATTGTCAGCAGGTTCACATTTAGCAGTGGTACAAGATGAATGCTATGTGTCCGCACGGTTTCACTTCATATACTTGAAATGTTGAAATATCGAATTTCAGCATTTCGAGCATATAAAGTCAAAACCACCACAACACCAACCCCTCACAAACATGAGCTCACAACACCAAGCACACACACTGCAACACAAAAAACACACAGCATAACACCGACGCAACAAAACACCTAAACACAACACAACACCACACAACACACACCTACACTACACAAATGCAGGGGGCAAGCCCCCCTCCACCGCCACATCCCCCTACTTATATATTCTAATTCCAAGACTGCACAATCAGTAAAATAAAAAAAAACAAATGCACACAGCGAAAACACACACTCATACCTCCACCTCCCTACCATAAACTACTCGTACACATCACATAAACACTCACGCACACTCACTCACCTTACAATGCAGACACAAAACTGCTGCACAATCACGGAATTGCATAACCACAAATTCAACATAGTCCCATTCGTGATTATGCACTTTCGTGATTCTGAGGTTTCGACTTCATGGACACGAATTGCTGAAATTCGATATTTCAGCAATTCGAGTTTATGAAGTGAAACCGTCTGCACAGGTATAGTACAAGCTATGATACTACTCAATTAGCTGTCCCTCACCATAGATGTGCAATTCTGTGCATTACCACACCCAAACCACAAATGCTTTTTTAACTGACATATGCATGTAGATACTCTATAGAAGACAGTATGAGTGATAAATTACTAAATTGATGTGCACTGTGGCCTTACCTGGACACTCCTCACCTGTTTCCTGGGTACCACCCACCTCCATGACTACGACATGTTCTGCTGACGGTTGTGTTGGGGCTACCACAAGGTTGGCAAGGAACTCCTCAGTAGCTGTAAGTGGGGGTTGTGTTGCTGGACCCCCATTCCTGACCTGATTGTATGTGCGGCCATAGTTGCCTATGTTGTTCACTCTGTGGACATTGTTATCCCACAAGGCAGTCTACTCCCACAGATGTTGTCGGCTCTGTGAAAATAAGATGCCATGGTGTTGGATGACAGCCTCTACTACTGCTGCAGTGTCTGCCTGTGTACATTCTGAGAGCCTGTGCATCCCACCTGGAAGACATAAACACAGAAACACATCACAGGACCTCAGACATTTGGACAGAGTTATTCACAGAACCCAGCTCATCAATATTGAGTATCAGCAGACACCACTTCCAACCACATCATACCCCTGTTGTGTCTCAGTACAGTATGAACCTGTATTGCTGTCCTGCTCCTGATGTGTCATGTTCCTCCCAATGAGGGACAGTACATTGCATAAACCAACATTCATCATTCACGTTTCTGTAGAGGGGTGACAGTGTCCATGTTCCTTGCATATAGGATGTCAATGGTGCCCCAGATGTGCTTCCATACAGTGTGTAATGGAGCTGGAAGTATATGGCTGAGTTTATGTAGGATGCAGCCAAAAAGAATATGGACCAAGTGCTAAATAGTACTAAAACATAAATCCAAAAGCACTTGAAGGAAATAAGGCTGCAGGCTACAGTTTGATGAATTTATTGAGGTAACACAAAAGAACATAAACGCAAACAGCACTCCACACTGCATTTTCGTTTACAAGTAACTTCATCAGACAACCATTAGTACACCATACTGACCCCTTAAATACAACTCACATAATTACCTTAAACATCAATTAAGCAAACATTTAATCACTGCCAGCTGCTCTCTTAAAAATATATATAAAATTGCTGCAAAGCTCTGTTAAACTAAAAGAAGTAACTTAAAAGGAACTTCTACATCCAAATGTTATACATTCTTATAAAGATAACTGATCAGTCACCAAAATTGTAAACCTAAACATAAATACATATAATTTAATAAAACACATATTTTCAACCATATAAACAAATAAACTTTTAAAACTGTATAAAATTCAGGAATACATATTAATGATGTTTTGGCGCCATCTAGTGAAAGAAAACATCATTTTTATAAAAAATTTTTTTGTTAAAAGGCCATTGAATGCAATGCAAATTCTGAGGTATTACACAAGGCATCCTATCTATCTCAATACTAAGGTAATAATTAAATACATACATTGAAATAAAAATAGGTATATACAAATCAGTGTATAAAAAACCAGAGTAGGTACTTTAAAATATTTCATAAGTGATTCAAAGTTTATCTGTCCTCATTTTAATAAATACATAAATATATATATGAAAAATAAATAAATATATATATATATAAAAACCAGGACATGTACTTAAAAATTTTTTTTATATAAATGCTTCATAGCTTATCTGCCCTCATTTTAATAAATACATAAATAAATATTAAAATATATATTACAATAAATGAATGGAAAACCAGAGTATATACTTTAAAATATTTCATAAGTATTTCAAAGCTTAGCTGCCTCATTTTCAGTACTGGAGTTATTGAAATCACATCATTCAGGCCTGGAAATTTATTAGCCTCCAAATATAGTTGCCATAATAACTCCTTGTACTCTATGGATGTCTCCCAATGGCCACCCCTGATATCTTTTTCAACTATTTCTAAAACAAAGAAATAATAGGTAGCTGAAGGGCAAACCAATTTGTGTCTATACAAAGCATTTTTGGAATTATTTGTTCTTATTTCATAATGATGTTCATAAATCCTATTTTTTAGCTTCCTTTCGGATTTGCCAACATAAAATGCATCACATACTTTACATAGGGCAATATAAATAATCCCATATGTATCACAGTTAGAGAAATACTTACTCTCTATTAAAATGTCCCTACTATTTACATAAATTGCATCATTTACACAAATATGTGAACATTGCGAACATTTCCCACATTTGAAAGTCCCTACTTTAGTTCTTTTATTTTTATTCATTCCTTTGTTCCCTTCTAGAATGGTTTTTAAATTTCTACCTTTGCGGTAGGTGCACTTCAAAGGTTCCTCAAAAAGGTAGTTAAGTTCTGACAGTTCACTAAATTTCATCCATTCTTCTTCCAGTATCTTCCTAATCTGAACTGCTTGTCCACAATAATCTACCACAAAATTGTTTTCTCTTTCAAAATTCTTCTTCTTATTATTATTATTTATGTAGGATGCAGACAGGTATGTTCTCAGGTAACATGTGGACTTGCGTTTCTTGAACTTTATTAGGTAGTATGCACCTACTCCGTGATGTACAGTGATGGTGAGCCACGGTTGTGATGTTTGCCCTAAACCTGTCAATGGCACTTTGGCTGTACCTATGGTGCATGTGTATGTGGACAGATAACATTGATCACTCACACCATGAAGGTCTGGGGCAGAGTACTGGAAGCTATGTTAAGAAGGGAGGTGAGGAATACTAATCAGCGGTATGGTTTCATGCCAGGAAAGTGCAGTACAGATGCAATGTTTGCTCTGAGAGTATTGATGGAAAAGTACAGAGTAGGTCAGAGGAGTTACGCTTTGTCACTGTGGACTTAGACAACGCATATGACAGGATGCCTAGAGCGGAGTTGTGGTTTTGTATGAGGAAGTCAGGAATGATGACGGAATATGTAAGAGTGCTACAGGAGCTGTACAAGGGTAGTGTGACAGCGGTGGGTTCTGCCATGGGAGTGACAGGTGTGTTTATGGTGTAGGTTGGATTACATCATGGTTCAGCTCTGAGCCCTTTCTGACTTGCAGTGCTGATGGACAGGCTGACAGCAACATCAGACAGGAGTCACTGTTTGCTGTGATGTTTGCAGATGACATTGTGATCTGTACTGGGAGTATGGAACAGGATGAGGAGACACTGGAGAGGTGGGCGTGTCCTCTACAGAGGGGAGTGATGATGGTCAGCAGGAGTATGACAGGGTACGTGTGTGTGAGGGGAGGAAGGTTAGAGGAATGGTGAGTATGTAGGGAAGACACTGGAGAGGTGGGCGTGTCCTCTACAGAGGGGAGTGATGATGGTCAGCAGGAGTATGACAGGGTATATGTGTGTGTGACTGGGAGGGAAGTTAGAGGAATGATGAGTATGTAGGGAGTACAGTTTTGGAAGGGGCATGAGTTGTAACACTTGGGAGCAACACTGCAGAGTAATGACAAGTGTGGGGGAGAGGTGAAGATGATAGTACAGGCAGGATGGGTAGGTTGGAGAAGAGTATCAGTAGTGATTTGTGACAGATGAGTACCATTACAAGTGAGAGAGAAGGTGTACAACACAGTAGTGGGATCAGCTATGTCATATGGGTTGCAGACAGTGGCATTGACAAAAAGGCAGGACTCACAGCTGGACATGGCACATTCAAACCTGGTAAGATTTGCAGTGCGTGTCACAAGAGTGGACAGGATTACAGATATGTATGTTACAGGATCTCGCCAGGTTCGACATTTTGGAGAGAAAGCCAGAGAGTACTGGGATAATGTTGTTTTGGACGTGTGGTGATGAGGGATGCTGACTATATTCAGAATAGGATGGTAAGGATGATGCTGCCAGGTAAGAGGTGAAGAGGAAGGCCTACGATAAGGTGCATGGATGTGGTGACAAAGGACATGCAGGTGGTTGTTGTGACAGAGCAAGATGCAGAGGATAGTATGAAATGGGGACAGATGATCCACTGTGGAGACTCCTAACAGGAATAGTCAAAGGAAAGGGAAGGAGATGTTGTAATGTCAGTCTGCACAGTTTGCCAATTAGTTGACAGACACAACACAACTGTAATAGTAAATGACTACAAATATGAGGCACACATATGGTCAGTGTGTATAACACTGCAGATCTGAATGGAACAAGCTCAGTATATCACATGCATTTCAACAAAAACATCTGCAACACTATTGCAGTATGTAAATATCCTGCATAGGTGACTCACATTTCTGAGACACACAAGTATATCAAAGCTGTATTCACAATTAACATATGGATATCTACAACATCCCAGTATCTGACCTACCACTGTCACAGTCAGTATTGTTAACACACACTCCAGTAGTTGGCATATGATAGCTATCCTTTCCTGGGGTGACTCAGGGCCCTGAGCTGTGATCTATGTCACTGCAGACAGACCCAATTGATACAGCCATAGGTAATTTCAGCAAGATATCAGGACAGCAACTCTGGTTGAGACATATTTGTTGAACTTCTTATTTTCCCATTGTTACATACCCATTAATGCATTACATTACAGGCATACATGTTTTGCATAACTTTTTTGCCCAAAGTTCTGTTTGCTTTTGTTGCAGTGTTCAGATATGTTGCTTTTTTTTTTTTGGTCTCTCTCTCTCTCTCTCTCTCTCTCTCTCTCTCTCTCAGATGTAGCTAAGACATCTGTTTTGCATAGGCACCATCCTGCTTTTCGTAGGTAATGCTCAAGAGCAGCTGATGGCATGGCAACACATTCCTATAACTGAGTACATCTTGTGGGCGTTGCCTCTTTTCCCTGCCTGTAAGGAAGGTGTGTCATGTAGGTGTGTGAACAACAGCATCAAAGAGGTTCCTTTGAAATACCTGTTACATCGTACACTGTGGAGACAGCCCAACAAACTGTGTGAGAATGTTACAATGTTAAATTGTCTATCTCGCCTTCATTCTTGCTGGATGGGTTCGGAGCCGACCTCGGCTCCGACTCGGCCACTCTAAAAGCTCGAGAGTTGGTTCCACCAGCTCGAGGCTCCCCTTATATCCCACAATGCTAGGCGTGAGTTACCTCAGATCTCGTTTGCCGCTACAGCGATCGAGGTGTTGGTTTTCTACCGGTTCTTGGTAAGTGACTTTTCTTGTAAAGTTAGTGTATTAAAACCCCTTTAAATTTAATATTATACTTATTTCCCTTAGTTTAGAGGAATTCTTATCCCCTTTCTTGAAAATTCCTGTTTTTTTCCCACAAGAACTTTAAGTTCTTCCCTTGGGCCTACAGGCCTTTTTCTTTCCCTAGTGGAGTGTGTGTGTTATATTTTCTTAATTTAAAAAACCTAGCTAGTTGTTTTATTTTAAGTTAAACTAGACAGGGTGTAATCAGTGTGTTTGTGACTGTGTGTGTGATTACACCTTTTGAGATGTCTAAAGAAGCAAAGGTCTCCGGATTCAAGAAGTGTGATGCGTGCTGTCAGAAAATGTCTCTGACAGATGCTCACACTTCTTGTGTCTACTGTCTGGGACCTTTGCACCTGCAGGACTCCTGTGCTGTTTGCCATGGCTTCAGCCCCAGGGTCCTGCAGGAAAGAAAAAATAAGTTAATTTTAAGGGGCTTACTCAAGCCAGAGGATTCCCTTTCTGTGTCTACAGGAAGCCCTCTAAGGCATCTAGGTCTTCGCCCGGCAACTGAGCCGAGACCTAAGGTTTCTAAACCTCTGCCTACATCGGCGCTGGAGCCGATGAGTCTCAGTCCACAGTTTCTGTGGTTCCTCGGCTCGCTGGAGCCGAGGTATTAGAAATTCCGTGTCGGCTCCGACCAGACCTTCGGAGCCGACAACTAGGAAGAGGTCCAGGTCACCATCCCTTGGCTCCGTTCATTCGGCTCCAGGATCTCCCCTGCTGTCTGAACGGAGCCAAAGATCTCACCTCTAGGTCATCGAGGCTGTCGGATCATGACCTTCAGAGGGTAGTGAGTCGACTTCTTAAGTCCGAGGCACTGGCCCAGATGCTTCAGAGCCCGACTCATCAGTCGATGCCTGCCCCTGTCCATCAATATATTCCTCCTTCGACTCTCTTGAGCTCGGAGCCGGGTCGCCGGAACCGAGACTGTGTTAGCGCCGGAGCCGATACAATTGTCTTCGGCCCGCCGGCTCTGATTTCTTCCTTGAAGAATCTCGGCGCCGACTTCCGCGGCTCGAGGGGTGAGTGGCATCGGACCCTTGTCCGACCCCTCCCTCTCGGTGCTTCGGCGCTGGTGAGTTCGGCTCGACATCGGCCTCGAGCCATCACTGTCGGTGCCGAGGGAGGTTCTTAGCTTCTCGGAGCGGGGACCTCTGGCTTTGCCTGACAGGGGTGCATTCGAGGTCATGCGGAGTGTGTTAGAGCCTGGCTCTACTCCACAGTCGGCTCCATCCGCCTCCCTCACGTGTGCCTCAGGTCAAGTCGACTCACTCCCTCATCCCGGACCGCAGAGAGCCAGCTCCTCAGGAACCCCTGTGGGATTTCATCCTCTTCCGAGGCCTCTCCTGATTTGGCAGAAGAGTCCCCTCGGAAGAGGAAGTGTAAGAGGAAACACATTGACTCACCTGAGTCCATCACATCTGACACAGATTTAGATGATTCTGAGGGTTCCCCGTTCCCTTCTGAAGATGTCTCATTTGCAGACATTCTAGAGATCCTGAAGCAGAGGGGAAATTGGCCAGCCCTCAACCCTTCGGAGGATGAATCTGTGTATCTTGAGGCTGGCTCTCGCCTTCCACCTCCTGGGTGCCCCTTGACCCCTCATGCAGGTGGTTGCTAAGAAGGCATGGACGGCTCCTGATTCAGTGGACCCCACTCCCAGGAGACCCTCCAAATTCATAACGGCACCAGCAGACAAACAGTTCTTGACAAAAGGAGTCTCTGTGGATGCTATGGTGGTAGCTGCTGCCACTAAGAAGGAGCTAGCTGATCCTTCAGTACCTGTCCATCCACCTAACAAGGAATCTAGGTCCATGGACAGGTACGGGAAGCAGATGTTCTCGTCAGTGACATTTACCATGCGTTCGCTGAACTACCTATGCCATTTTACTCGTCTTCAAAGGAACTTGATCAAAGAAGCGAGTGAAATGTTAAAGGATCCTACAGCTGCGGGTTTTCAAGATAAGATGAACACGCAGCTGGCTACCCTTAACTCCATAACCAACTCCTCCATGCGCCTTTCTTACGCTGGCTGATGGAGCGAGTAGGCCGCAGGGACAGGTGTGGCCTTATGTAGGCATGCCTGGATGCGGCTATGCAATTTATGGACCCTTCAAGACGTCTTTCACTAACTCCCCGCTTGATGGATCATCTCTTTGGTCCTCAAGTGAAAGAAACCTTGACTAGGTGCGAAACTGATGGCAAGACCCTTTCTGCCGCCGGAGTCCGCTTTTTCTACTCCTTCTAGGCCTTACCCCAAAGGCCAGAAAGGTGGAAAGATGTGGTTCCGTAAACAATCTCAAGGGACTTCGCCTGACGACAGAGTCATTTCGCCAGAGGCAGAGGCGGAATAACAATGGTAGACGCCGCCCTAGGGGCAGGGGGTCCAGAACCAGGGCAATCGGGAAGCCTTCTCTGACAAGCCCTTTCAGCATCCCTGAGGTGTTGCCCGACTGCCCACCTTCGAGGCAGTCGGGGAAGATTGTCACTGTACCCAGAAGCCTGGCTATCCCTGACTCAAGACAAATGGGTACAGTCCATCATTTCAAGGCTATTCTATCCCCTTTCTTCGCATTCCAAACCAATCAAAAATCCCTTCCAGATGTTCCACCCACCAAAGGGATTTAGCGGTTTGGAAATTTCAAAACTGCTTGCAAAAAGAGCAATTCAGCCAGTTCCAGCAGACCAGCAAGGATCCGGAATCTACTCAAGGTTCTTTTTAGTTCCAAAGAAAACAGGGACTGGAGACCAATTTTGGATCTCAGTATCTTGAACAGATCAGTCAAGAAAACAAGATTTCGAATGGTCACGCTGCAATCCATCCTTCCCCTTTGGGCAAAGGAAACTGGATGTGCTCTATAGACCTTCAGGATGCGTACTATCACATAAAATGAACAGACGCCCAGAAGATTCCTCCGCTTCAGGCTGGGAACCAGTCATTTTCAGTTCAGGGCCCTGCCCTTTGGTCTCACCACTGCCCCCGGTGTTTACCAAATGCATGGTAGTGGTAGCTTCTCACCTGAGACGACAAGGATTCCAGGTGTTTCCATATTTGGACGACTGGCTCCTCACAGCTCCCACCAAGCATCTCCTTCTGGTGTCCAGAGATTACACCTTCGCATTTGTCAAAAGTTAGGCATTTCAATAAATTGCGAAAGTCTGTTTTGTCGCCTTGTCGCTATTACTTTCATAGGCAAATCTGGACACAGTCGACATGTCCAGGACACTAACACATCAGAGAATAGCAGACATTCACAAACTGGTCTCACTCCTTTTCAACAACAACAGAATCAAAGCCAGGTTAGTTCTGAAGGTGTTGGGAATTATGGCGGCCATACCTCTGCTTCCGTTAGCCAGATTCCACATGCGGATCCTTCAATGGATGCTCTTCACACAATGGTCATACCAGCAACTTCCAATGTCTCACACCATTATGATCACGCAGGCGTGCAGAAATCATCTCATGTGGTGGATGTCTTTCCCTCAGCTCTTGTTGGGAAGACCCTTTGTTCCACCCCCTCCGGTTGCTACTCTGACAACGGATGCCTCCCTGATCGGGTGGGGGGGGCATTATCAGGGCAGGACGGTCCAGGGCACATGGCAACCAAACGGATGCCACTTGCACATAAATGTTCTAGAGATGAGAGCAGTGCTTTTAGCGTTGCAAGCCCTTCAAGACTCTCTTCCCTTGGGAACGATTGCAATCCAGACAGACAATATGTCTGTAGTGTGGTACATCAACAAACAAGGCGGAACCAGGTCATTCCCCCTGTGTCGAGAAGCACTCAGACTGTGGTAATGGGCGATTTCTTCTCAGCGATTTCTGATAGCAACGCACATCCCCGGGAAGTCCAATCAAATTGCGGACAAGTTGAGCAGAGCTATTCTCATGCCTCACGAGTGGTCTCTGAAAGACTCTGTTGTGAGAGAAATTTTCCTCAAGTGGGGTCAGCCTTGCTGCGATCTTTTTGCTACTCCCCAAAACAGCAAGTGCAGAGAATTTTTCACTCTATTCCCTTTACCAGGCCAACCCAGCAGAGACGCTCTAGTCCAAGTTTGGCCCCGGGACTTCTGTATGCATTTCCTCCTTCCCACTAATCTCTCAAGTGATACAGAAAGCTATCGCTCAGAAGGCCTCATTGATCCTCATTGCTCCTTACTGGCCTCGACAGGTGTGGTTCCCTTTCTACATCAATTTCTATTGAGCGACCGTGGCATCTGGACCTAGTTCCAGATCTGTTGATCCATCAGTCGGGTCAGTTACATCGCCCCTCCCTCTCTGAACCTCACTGCTTGGTTCCTCCAGTTCCAACCTTAGCCAGGCTTCCTCAATTATCTCACTCCATTCGAGATATTTTGATAGCTTCCCATAAATCTTCCACTCGGAAGATTTATTTGAGTAAGTGGAAACGCTTCACTTATTGGGCTCAAGGAAAGGACATAGATCCTTTCACTGCTTCCATCCAAATAGTCCTTGATTTTCTAGCTGAACTCTTCCATGCAGGTTCATCTCCTTCTACTCTTAAAGTTCAATTGGCAGCTATTTCTAACTTTCACGTAGGTATTTCTGAGTCTGCCTTAATGTCCCACAAGCTTTGCAAAGCCTTTTTGAAAGGAATTTTTCTTCTCAGACCTCCTATAAGAAATCCTCCTTCTCCTTGGGACCTAAATTTAGTTCTTACTTCTTTGATTCTTCCCCCTTTCGAACCTGCAGCCTCCTGTTCTTTAAAATTGCTATCATGGAAGACTCTTTTTCTGGTAGCTATTACTTCAGCTAGAAGAGTTTCAGAACTTCAAGCACTCAGCTGTCGACCTCCTTATATATTGTTTCATAAGGACAGGGTATCCTTACGAACGAACCCGTCCTTTTTGCCTAAGGTAGTCTCGACATCAAATCTAAATCAAAGCATTGACCTCCTGTCTTTTTTTTCCAGAATATTCCAATAGGCCCGAACAAACACTACACTGGCTAGATGTTCATCGTCAGTTGAGGTACTATTTGGATAGAACGAAACAATTCAGAAAATCTGACCAGCTGTTTGTCTCCTATGCAGAAGGCAGAAAGGGACTTTCAATTTCAAAGGTATCATTATCTAGATGGCTAACATCTCTGATTTCCCTTGTATATGAAATTAGACACCAAAAGCTGCCTGATAAACCTAAGGCCCATTCCACCAGAGCTTTGGCTACTTCTTTAGCCTTCCAAGACAGACTGCCTATTGACACCATTTGTGCAGCAGCTACTTGGGCTACTCCTCACACTTTCATTTCTCATTATAAGTTGGATTTAGCTTCTAGGCATAGAGCTAACTTTGGTTCCACTGTTCTCTGGAGTCTGTTCCGTTAGGCCACCCGGGACAAGGTGCTAGGGACGCTGTCCCATCCAGCAAGAATGAAGGCGAGATAGACAACTTAACATATAGAAGTTATGTTCTTACCATAACGCTCCATGTTAGTTGTCTTCTTCTCGCCTTCTTCTTAAGGCCCCACCCTCCTGCCCCTGGCCTGGACAGACCTAGAGGAGTTGTGATTGTGACCTCTCTTTCTACCACCTCTGTACTTAGGTATATGCTCTGCTGTGCATATTTCCTGGATCAGGATGTAGGTCACCCTTCTTTTTTCCTTTATTTATAGAGGTGGACTTTGCTACTAATTATTCCATTACTACTATAGGCTGGGCCTAGCTTACAAACGAGATCTGAGGTAACTCACGCCTAGCATTGTGGGATATAAGGGGAGCCTCGAGCCGGTGGAACCAACTCTCGAGCTTTTAGAGTGGCCGAGTCGGAGCCGAGGTCGGCTCCGAACCCATCCAGCAAGAAGAAGGCGAGAAGAAGACAACTAACATGGAACGTTATGGTAAGAACATAACTTCTATTTCATGTGGACAGAATGTAAGCATTGGTGTTCTACAGTTGTATGTATGCTAGTGTAACAGGGCTCTGTGGACATGGCTTTTCTGTGTCTTGTTATATGGTTGACATAACTCTCAACAGTAGGCCAATCTGCAGAATGGGCAGGTGTTTGACTCTCATGTTTGGTGTGTTTGTCAGACATGTCTTTTATTTGTAAAATCAGTACCATACTGTGGGGATTGCATTTAGTAACTTCCATCATCCATTTGTGTTTCTGACTTCATATCCCTCAGACAATATATGTTTCAACAAACCCTGTTACACCAGCAACTGTGTCAGTTTATAGCAGCAATATTTCATATATGCCCCTGTTTGTGGGCCTTTGTCCCTCAAGTATGTCAGGCTTTGTTCAGGTGTCATGCACTAAGACGGTGATAGGTGGGGGTATATCATTCTTTAGTGGCTTCATTCCTGATACCACCCTAGTGATGTATCAGACTGCCAGACATGTAATGTGTAAGTGGCCTGATATATGATGACAAAACGTGGACATTGTGTGGGACACTGACCAGTTTACATATCTGTGTATGTATGCCAATTGTTGACAGACTGTCAGGATTGTGTAGCAGTGTAGTGTGTCAGTGTTATCTGGCCTGTGTAAGGAAGGCGGCACATGTATGTCTTATGTCTCCTTTAGTGTCTGCCTGTGCATGCTGCTCCAGTCAGTGGTGGTCTCTCAGCTTTATATGTTTGTAGGGCCAGACTGAGACATGTCCCATACCACAGTCAGCCAAAATAGTACAGTGTGACTTAGGCCAGTATATGTAGGGGTAGTGTGTGAGTGGCAAACATGTTGGGATATTTCTGTTCAGAAAGTCCTTATACTGTACTGTTCATTTGTTTTCACAGCATGTGACTGTGTTGGAATTGGTTGTGGGTATGCACTTTCACAATGGTGTCTGTTTTGCAGTGTTGTTACATCCCTGTAGTGCCTGGTATATTTGCAAATAAAAGTGTAATTCCCCATATTGGACTTTGGTTACTGTTGTGTCAGCCTGCCTGTACTGTGGACAATGCTTAGTGACATGCTTAGGAGCTGGTTGTCGTTTCCATAATGGGATGTTATGTCTAAATATTTGTAGGATGTACTGTTGCATGGCCCCCACAAGTGTTGTGTATTTCTGACACATCAGTGGGATGATGTGTGGATTTCAGTCACTAAGTACTGTGAAGTAATTTAGTGTTGGACTTGTGCTATTTCAGTAACTATATGTTAGGACAGACATGAGGGTGTTACTGCAGCAACTGTGCCAGCTTATCTACTCCAGTATTTCAGATATGTCCCTATTTTCATGATTTTCTCCCCCCACTTTGTCAGGCTTGGTCTACATTAGTTGCAGTAAGGGGTTCTGAGCCTACCTCTTGACTGGCCAGATTGTTTCAGACTGTCCAGGTTTACTGGTCATATTTGTGTTGTGTTCCACAGATTCATTATTTTATTTCTCTGGTCAGTCACTGTGATGCTGTGAGTGTGTCTGACAGTAACTGGTGATATAACATTTAATTTTGAAGTGAAGTTCTTCCGAACATGTATGCTGAAAGAAAGCCTGTTACTCTGGCAACATTGTACATTTTTCAGTGCAATGATTAAATGATTCCCTAGTTTTCGGCCATTGTTCCCTCATTTGGAAAGCCTTTGACCAGATGTGTTGCAGTATGAGTGTTGCAGGTATGGTTTTGAGGTATGAGTCCAGTAAGCGTTATGAATATATATATATATAGAGTTCCACTTTAAATCATTGAATTTTCAGAACATCGGCGTTCTGATCACCGAGACCACGACATTGATGTTCAGAACATCAAAGGTTAAAGTGGAAGTGCCAGGTAAGTGAAAATGTAGAATTGTGGGTGTGTATGCAGGGCAGCAAGGTGTCCTGCAAGTTGTGTGTGTGCCATCTGAGTGTTGGCATTGCAGGTAGGGTACGGGAAATCTCCCGTTTAACACTACCGCATATAGCGGTAAATGGGAGATTTCCCTTACCCCACTGTAGTGTGATCTCGGAGTTGGAATATTAAAGTGGGGGGTGCAGGGGGGCGAAGACCCCTGCATAACATAGTTTTTGTAATTTATGTGGTGTTTGTGTGGTTCATTTTGAAACTTCAATGTTCTGAACATCGATGTTCTGGTATCGATGATCAGAACGCTGATGTTCTAAACATTCAATGTTTCAAAGTGAATATATATATATATATATATATATATATATATATATATATATATATATACATATATATATCTTTTTTTTTTGTTGTTGTTTTTTTATTTATATATATATATATATATATATATATATATATATATATATATATAGTTATATATGTTATTTAACATTTTAGGTCATATATCATTATTTATATATAGATATGTATATATTTAATATGTATATCTGTATTTATATTATTGATATATTTCTCCATATGTATGCATCTCCATGCATATATACGTATGTATTTGTAGATATAAAAAAACTGACTTTTATTGTACAGAATGTTTCTTTACAGTTGAATGACTGTACTGCAGAATATATGTAAATAAAATCTTTGAATTCCCAAATCCCAGATGGCCTAGTGGCACACCTCCAGGTTGGTGGCAAAGCACGAAGCATCAGAGACTATCCATGTGCAACTAACAGTGGGTAAAACTGCCTTCCAGTTTATAGCCTGCTACAGACCACCCTCCCAAACACAGGAACCCCACTCTGCCTTCCTGAGAACACTGGAAAATATGAAGGTCTCTCCAAACACCATTATATTGGGCGACTTCAACTACCCAAACATAGACTGGGAGCATTACTCTAGCTCCAACAGCCTAGCCCAAAGGTTCCTAGAATTCATAAACTCAAATGCTATGGAACAACTTGTTACCACTCCCACAAGAGGGGAAAACATACTGGACCTGATCATCACCAACATGGGGACTCTATGCTCCAGACCAGAAGTGTATCCCTCACTGGTAAGATCAGACCATAAACTGATCTCACTGGATATTCACATCCCGACACCACCCCCTGCCCAGAAAACCACAGTGAAAAACTTCTAAAGCAAATTTCACACTCCTCAAAACCGAGGTGGAATCCTTCAAAGCCCCCGGGCCTATGGAAAATACAGCCCAGACCGCAGAATCCTTTATAAATGCATTCTATGAACACCTTCAGGAATGCATGGATCATGCAATCCCAAATAAAACCAAGACCCAATCCTCCAAAGGCAGACGTCCTGTCTGGTGGACCCCAGCCATAAACAAACTATACAATAGAAGGAGGAAGCTACTACATGATAGAGCAAAATCCCAAAAAGGGAAGGCATCTCTGATCAGTATTAGCAAAAAACTAAGGGCACTCATAAAATCGTCTTAAGGCCAGCTTCGAGAGAAAAATTGCACAGGACACTAAGGATAATCACAAGGCTTTCTTTAGTTATGTTAGGAACCTGGGTGGGAATTCCCAGATATGCTCAGAATTAGTCCAAAATGACAAAAAATACACCGAACCCACAGACATTGCCAACATCCTAGCTGACAGGTTCAGCGCAAACTTCTCCCCCCCCCTCCCCACCAAAAGGGCAAATGTCTATCCCAGCAGAGTGCTGCCCCCCTGACATCTCAGCTGCTCAGGTAAGAGCCGCCTCTCCAAAGCAAAAAAAACACAACATCAATGGCACCAGACGCTGTCCCGGCTGCATCCTACATGAACTCCAAGAAGAGCTAAACCCAAACATAAAACTACTGTTCAATCTCAGCCTTACTACAGGATATGTACCCAAAGAGTGGCGTACAGCAACAGTGGTCCCTCTCCACAAAGGTGGTGCCTCAACGGACCCTGGAAACTATCGCCCCATAAGCCTGACTAGCTTGGTCTGCAAAGCTATGGAAAGGATCATCATGGACCTCATAAATAAAGATATTGGGGACCTACAGACATTGGATCCTACCCAGTTCAGCTTTGTTAAGGGCAGATCCTGCCTCTTAAACCTGGTCGACTTCTTTGAAACAGTCACCAAGGCCATTGACGAGGGAAGGTGGTCCACACAGCCTACCTGGACCTCGCAAAGCCTTTGATACAATACCCCACTGGCATTATAGATAAGCTCACCAGCTTAAATATAAACCCCTATGTCACTAGATGGGTTGCAAACTGGCTCAAGGACAGAACCCACATGGTTAGAATTGCTGGAGCCATGTCAGACTCCAAACCAGTTACAAGTGGCGTCCCACAAGGCTCAGTCCTGAGACCTCTCTTGTTCAGTATATATTTCGGAGGTACAGGCCAACACAGAAGGACTGTGGCTGACCAAGTTCAGATGACTGCAAACTGGGTGCCATAATCGACTCTCCAGCCGACACAAGCATCCTCCAAAAGGGCCTCATAGAAACAGACAACTGGTGCCAGAGCCATGGCCTCAAGCTAAACGCCAAAAGTGTATTGTCATCCCTTTGGCAAAACAAAGTGCCCAAATTACCACATAGGTGGTAATCCATTAAGTACAGAAGAAGTAATTAGGGACCTGGGGACCCAAGTTGATAGCAATCTCTCATTTGACAACCACTTGGCCAAAGTGGTTAGAAAAACATTTTATATAGCCCACCTAATCATGAAGGGATTCACATCTAGATTAGGGGAGGTCATCGTGCCTCTTTACTCATCCCTCATCAGGCCCATAATCGAGTACAATGCCCCTTTTGAGATGTACCTTACCAAACACCTGCAGCAACTGGAAAGATCCCAAAAGTACCTCACCAAGAGGATCAAAGGGCTCAAACAGAAACTCCAGCTCTACTCAGTGGCATACCGCCTGCTCAGAGGTGACCTGTGCCTGACATATAAAGCCATGTCCAACCCGGAATTAAGGGACATGCTGCACCTCAAAAAACCAAAATCCCATCGAGCTACACGCTTGAGAGACTTGAACCTCAGCACTGAAATAAATAGGACATGCTGGAGGGACAGATTCATAACCTAGAGGCTCCCATCACTCTGGAATAAAATCCCAGTCCAGGTTAGGCAGAGTCCCTCATTGACTCTCTTCAAGAGGAATCTTGATGAGTGGATGGGAGATCGTAGGTTTACCCTGGGTATCACTTCTGTGTCACTGTTAGACAGAGGCACAGTATACCAACCTCGAAAAAGGGCATAGCAAAATTAATTTAAAATGGGTGGTGAAAGCCAAACATACTCCGGCTAGGCTTATAAATGCCCTAGGGCAGATAGCCTAGTATGAACCTATGAACCTATGTTGTGTGACTATAATGTAAAGGGTCCTGGATCCAAGCCTTGGCAGGGCCAATTGGTTTGTTGCTAGGCAGAACACTCTGTGGATGGCACAGAGTGATTAAAGCAGGTTTGCATGGGTTTACACGGAGCTAAGTGATGCTTACAACTAGTTACATCAGCTTAGTTTTGCTTACATCTGCTTAAACCTGTGCTAATTTTAAATAAAGAAAAGAAAAAGGGGATACAGGAAAGTGGTGAAATGGGGGCAAGCAGGGGGGAAAAACAAGATGACAGACAGCTAGGGATGTGCAGGACAGGTGTAGGAAGGACCATAGCTCTGCATTTCTTCAATGGCAACAGTTGATATGAAGGTGGGCAATTTGGAATTTAGAGCCTCACACCCCACAGAGAGGGGTGTGGGCGACATACAAGAATAATAATTAGTGGGGTAGATTGAGTAAGGGAACCATGTCACTGGGTGAAATGCAGAGCTATGTATGGGATGTAATTTTTTGGGGAGACAGATGCCCTTTCTTTTTAAGGTGAGATTGGGATGTTGGGGAAGGAGTGTAGGTAAGTGTGGGGAGGAACATTTGGTAGAAGTGGTTGCATTTGCAGACAGACAAGACACACAAGACAGCAGACAGGGGCGGTGTGTGACACATGGGGGAAGACACCTTGGACTGGGAGGATGGTTGGGAATCGAATGCCCATGAGCCCCCTAGATGGTAGCAGTGGGACTGATGCCCCACCCAATGGCAGTCCGCACTATCCCTTCGTGGCCCTGAAGGTGGCTGTGCTGGGCACTGAGCTGGAGGGGTCGGCTGCCCCTCAGTCTGTGCCAGTCTGTCCTCCACCTGGCGCAGTCATTCATCCAGCTCTGACTGGAGGACACTGCACAGCATGCCACAGACCCCTCACCATGTGACAAGATCCTCACTGCACCCATGTGCAGGAGGGGATTAGCCCCATCCCCTGCAGCGGTTCTACCCAAGGGTGGTGCAGGACCAGCAGATGAGGGAAGTCCAGGTTGGGTCCCAGACATGCTGGGACCCGGTGCCTCAGCCAGGTGGGGTTGGGGAGGCGGATCTGCCAGGATCGGCCTTCCCGAACGTGCTATGGAGTTAGAATTAACAAGGTGTATTGGTTAGTCATGAACAAAATATTTCAGCACTAGTCAAAACAGCATGCATGGGTGTTCCAACTGACCCAGAACAATGTAATTGTAACAGTGGCATGGCAAACAGAACACATGCAGAAATGAAATGGCAGTCAGGATTGCAATAGCATGCCTGTTATATTTATGGCAATAGGCCAACAACAGTGGTTATTCAACAAGGTATGTTAGTATGCAACACATTTTAAGAAACTTCTCTCTGTGGAAGATTTTCAGTCCATATATTTCTAGTTAATCACTGTATATTAATCAGATCAGGCAATAGTAGCAGAAGTAGCAAACGTAAACTTGTCAAGTCAAAAAGTAATAATAGAAAATATATAATTCTACAGCATTACTAAGTATTTGAAAGTAATCCAAGCAAGGCAGGCAATCTGTTTCCAGTCGAAAATCCTTTATTAAATACACAGACAAGCGATCCAAGTAAAACAAAAATAGAGTAATAATTTCCTCACAAGCTTTCTAAATATATATATACTTTTTATCAGGCATGGGAATGGTTTATTGTGCTGTAAAACAAAGTGCTATTGGTACACATGTTAAATTCACATCCCTTCCCCCATCAGTGTGACATTCGAGCTGGTCCTGCCCTACCCAGTAGCTGTCATGATAATATATAGCCCTAATGTACTTTAATGGTACATCTTATTTAACCAAATTATTAAGTAGATTATTAAGTCTGTGATTTTATACAAGGCAATATACTACATGGCTGGAAGTATATCAACCTTAGTTCATTTTGCGATCAAAATTTATATATAAATATATACATATGCATTTTGCATGTAAAAATCAGTTTCTATTTTCATAACCTATTGTTAACAAAGATCGCTTTCGTCCTTCTAGACTTCTTCAGGTCTGTGTACAAGAACCCTAAAAACCTATATAACTGTATAATTAGTATTGTTATTACCATCATTTTGAATAAAGTGGAAAAAAAGAGAACCAGAAAAAAATAAAAATAAAAAAATATATGTATGATGATGGAAACAAAATATACACTTAAATTTCAAATGATTTAAAATGGTATTTAAAACCAATTTGTAGAAAAAAATAAAATAAAATACAATTAGTCATGTAAACAATGTGGCAATTTTTTAAGTTCCAGTGCACTTTTAATTGAACAGTAGTAGTTTAGTCCAGGCTTCCTAAAGTTTACCTCTTCCCATAGATGTACTTCAACCACTTTCTTAGATATGCAGATTTCCAAGGACACCAACAATAACAGAATCACCACTGATCTATTCAGAAAACCAACGAGGGTTAACTTATTACTCCACAGTAAAAGTCTACATCTTACAAAAAACAAGTATAATGTAGTGAAGTTCCAGGGCTATAGATTAGCTCGAATTACCACAGAGATGGAACCATTTTTGAGAAACCTGAACAACTTAGAGAATGATTTTCTAGTGAGAGGCTATGAAAGTCAGATGTTAAAAAACATCCTGGAACCCATTATAGAACTGAAAAGGACTGAAGCACCTTCACTCAACCTCCCCAGTAGAAAAATGTTAAGTAATCCCACAGAGAATAACAAATGCAAAAATAGCTGCATCCTGACACACACTTTGGATTATCACAGTATCAAAAATATTATTGAAGAAAACTGGGACATTGCCACAGGAAACCCTTTTCTGATTAACATCTTAGGTGAAGCCCCATCATTTGTTTATAGGAAGGCCAGGAATATTAGAAGTTTTATTGAATTTAAACCTAGACCATGTGAGAAAAGCACTAAAAGATGTGAAACTAATTGTACATTTTGTATATTTGTACAGCAAGGTGATAGTTTTTATTGCCCTTATTTAAAGAAGATCATTAAAACCAGTGCAGGGGGTGACTGTAACACTAAAAAAGTAATTTACAGGGCACAGTGCAATGAATGTGATGCATTCGATGTGGGCAAGACTGTAAATAAACTCAAGCGAAGGATTTCATGTCATCTGTCAGAAATCCGCTCTGGATGTAAAAATAATGCACTAGCCAAACACCTTTCTCTTCATAAAAGACACACAGGTTTTAAGTTCCAGATCCTGGATTGCATAGACATGGGTGATCTTGAAGGAAACATCCCGAATATTCTGGAGCAACATGAACTCATGTGGCAATTAAAGCTGAACTCTTTTAGGAAGCCTGGACTAAACTACAACTGTTCAATTAAAAGTGCACTGGAACTTAAAACATTGCCACATTGTTTACATGACTAATTGTATTTTATTTTATTTTTTTCTACAAATTGGTTTTAAATACCATTTTAAATCATTTGAAATTTAAGTGTATATTTTGTTTCCATCATCATACATATATTCTTTTACTTTTTTCTGGTTTTCTTTTTTCCACTTTATTCAAAATGATGTGTAATAACAATACTAATTATACAATTATATAGGTTTTTAGGGTTCTTGTACACATACCTGAAGAAGTCTAGAAGGACAAAAGTGATCTTTGTTAGAAACTGATTTTTACATGCAAAATGCATATGTATATATTTATATATAATTTTTGTTCACAAAATGAACTAAGGTTGATATACTTCGAGCCATGTAGTATATTGCCTTGTATAAAATCACAGACTTAATAATCTACTTAATAATTTGGTTAAATAAGATGTACCATTAAAGTACATTAGGGCTATATATTATTATGACAGCTACTAGGTAGGGCAGGACCAGCTCGAATGTCTCACTGATGGGGGATGGGATGTCAATTTAACATGTGTACCAACAACACTTTGTTTTACAGCACAATAAACCACTCCCATGCCTGATAAAAAGTATATATATATATTTAGAAAGCTTGTGAGGAAACTATTACTCAATTTTTGTTTTACTTGGATCGCTTGTCTGTGTACTTAATAAAGGATTTTCGACTGGAAACGGACTGCCTGCCTTGCTTGGATTACTTTCAAATACTTAGTAATGCTGTAGAATTATATATTTTCTATTATTACTTTTTGACTTGACAAGTTTACATTCGCTACTTCTACTACTATTGCCTGATCTGATTAATATACAGTGATTAACTAGAAATATAGGGACTGAAAATCTTCCACACAGAGAAGTTTCTTACACTGTTTTGTTTTTAGACCCACTACACTTTAGTGGATTGTTTTGAGACTTCGGGGATACCACGGAGATTACTTGTTTTTTGTTGGTACTTTGGTTTCTGAGACCAATGTTTTTATTCCGTTAAAGGATCCCTGAATTGGTGTGGAATTCCAGCATTTTAAGACATGGATAATGACAGGCTAAAAGATTTACTAACTGTACCTATCTGGAATGATACAGAAGCAGATCAGATACAAACGGATACAGAAAATGGACAGGGAAGAATGGGCCTAGAAAATATGAATTCAGAGACATTTTCTAAACTAGAAAAGCAACTGAAACACATGCAGGGTCTCTACTGGGAATACCTTTATTTACAACAAAGCATAGATAAGAAGAGACTACCCCGGGGACTTAGATTGAACAAAAGACCAATGTGGAAAAATATGGATGATTCACTTTCTAAGGAATGGAAAGATATTTTAGAGGATGCCAGCTACAAACTTATTTGTCTGCTAGTAAGGAACAACCTTAGTGTGCAGGAAGCTACAAAGGCTGACATCACATCTTTAAAAACAACATTGGAAAATGAGAACCACAATAACCTAGATGCTAAATTTGAGCTACTTAAAGAAAGAGTGAAAGGATATGAGCAGTCCATTAAAGAAAGAAAGATTAATAAAATGAAACGCGATCAACTGGACAAAGATGATCCTGGGAGACTTACTAGGAGGTACAACAATAATATCAACAACAGGAGAACCAACAACAGACAAGGTTCTAGTTATTACGGGGGATATTAGGGAAAGTATAACCGTGCCAGCAGACCTCAACGGGATTCTCCCAGGGGAGATCCTCACACAAAACCAGACAGGGGCACAATACAGGACCACCAGGACACTGCCCCTCCAACATCTCATTCCCCACAATCCCAATCCCCTCTGGCTATCAACACTCTGCAGAAGCCTTTGACATCACAGAAGGATCAGGACAGGAACATAAGCCACAGCGGCAACCAGAACTGAGAGAGAGTTCTACAGGACGAATTACAGGACTACCAGGACAATCGGGACCACAGACAATCCAGCTACCAGGAGCAGCAGCACCATCACAGAGACCAGTTTCTTCAGGAAGACCAATATCGACAGCACAGACGTCAACCACCACACCAATACCAAAGCCAGCACCAGTACCAGAACAAGAACGATTACCACCACCAGAGCCCAAGAGCTTGTCCCTCTTACCAGGTCCCCCCATACCACAGCCACAACGAGGAATAGTACTACAACCCACCAAGATTCCAGAAAGCAGAGGAGGAATTCCAGAGGTCTTATACTCTATCCACAAACTCCCAGGGAGACAGGAGAATGAAACAGTGGACAGGGGTGAGGGAAATACAATACCTGGGCAATCCCGACTGGAACCCCGACTACAACCCAGGTCCCAGGCTCAGACAGAGGAAACAGCCACAATAACAAGTACAATAACAACAACAACACGTACCACAATAACAGGTGCTCCACTTATCTGGAACCACTCTGTTAAAGCACTGACTGAAGAGGAAAAAAGTGTGCTGTCCAAAGGACTTACTTTTGTACCAAGCTGCAGGAGTGATGTTGCTCAAGTACTGATAGACCTTAAAATGTTTGTGAGGAAGCTCAACTTAAGGGTACAGTTTCATGGCAAAAGTAATGACACTGAAAATAAGCCTATTGATGAAACTATAAAAGGCCTAGCAGCTATTGTCCACCACTACATCAAACACTAGCTGCTTTCGAAGTGAAATGTGAGATGGATATCAGGAAACTGCTTAAAAAACCTCCAAAGAAAAAACTTTATAAATTAACACAGGGAGAAAGAAAAGCATTGCTTGAGCTAGGCAATGATAAATCCAGGCGTGTAATGAAGGCAGACAAGGGAGGAGGTATACTTGTGACTGATACCACTAGCTACAACCAAAAGATAGAGAACATGCTGGAGGATAACAGATTTTATGAGTTATTTACCATGGATGACATAAAAAGAGCATATGATTTATGGAACACTAATCTCACCACATTATGGGAAGAAAAACTTATCACTGAAAATCTTTATAATTATTTATGGAGCCCATGCCCACGTTTACCTTACATTTTTGGAATACCAAAGCCACACAAGAATAGAGAAGACCCACCTTATAGACCGCTGGTAGCAAGTGGAGGTTCCCTTACTGAAGCCACAACCATTCACCTTGATTACTTGCTGAAACCTCTAGCAGAAAAGAATAAGTCATACATAAGAGATTCAATGGATTTTTTGAAAAAAAATAAAAAAAACATTACAGTGGAAGCTGACAGTATTTTGGTAACTATTGATGTGGAATCCTTGTACACAGTGCTCCCTCACAATTACTGTATAACAGCGGCTATGGAGTCTTTTAAGAAACATAATCAGGGTACACAGGTACAACTGCAAAAGTTAAGCAAGCTCATTAATCTTGTACTGGACTTCAATTTCTTTACTTTCAATGGCAAACACTACAAACAAAAAACTGGTATAGCAATGGGGTCTGCCATGGCTCCCAGCATAGCTAGCATAGCCCTGGGAAAATGGGAGGAGGACTTTGCGTTAAACAACACAGACTACATTGCAGCATATCACATGCTATTTACGTTTTATTGATGATGTCTTTATTGTGTGGGAAGGTGACACCTTGCAGCTTGGAGATTTTATCACTTACCTCAATCAAACAACCCCCTTCCTGAAGTTTACCTCTTCCCATAGCTATACTTCAACCACTTTCTTAGATATGCAGATTTCCAAGGACACCAACAATAACAGAATCACCACTGATCTATTCAGAAAACCAACGAGGGTTAACTTATTACTCCACAGTAAAAGTCTACATCCTACAAAAACCAAGTATAATGTAGTGAAATCCCAAGGCTATAGATTAGCTTGAATTACCACAGAGATGGAACCATTTTTGAGAAACCTGAACAACTTAGAGAACGATTTTCTAGTGAGAGGCTATGAAAGTCAGATGTTATAAAACATCCTGGAACCCATTATAGAACTGAAAAGGACTGAAGCACCTTCACTCAACCTCCCCAGTAGAAAAATGTTAAGTAATCCCACAGAGAATAACAAATGCAAAAATGGCTGCATCCTGACATACACTTTGGATTATCACAGTATCATAGTTTGGTACTAGGCTATCTGCCCTGGGGCATTTATAAGCCTAGCCATAGTGATGTGGCTTTTGCCACCCCATGTAATGGTACAAAAGTGTACAGAATAGATTCAGAATACTGTGCTCTGTCTAGTAGTGATACAGTGAAGACCCCCTTACATAATAGAATTAGTTTACTGTGCCCCTGTCTAGTAGTGACACAGATGTGACCCCTGGGGTAAACCTACGATTTCCCATCCACTCGTCAAGATTTCTCTTGAAGAGAGTCAGTGAGGGGCTCTGCCTAACATGAACTGGGATTCTGTTCCAGAGTATGGGAAGCCTCTGAGTTATGAATCTGTCCCTCCAGCATGTCCTATTCATATTTGTGCTGAGGTTCAAATCTTTAGCTCTCGTGGTTCTGATGGATTTGGATTTTTTGAGGTGGAGCATGTCCATCAATTCCTGATTGGACATGGCCTTGTATGTCAGGCACAGATCACCTCTGGGTAGGCGGTATGCTACTGAATAGAGTTGGAGTTTCTTTAGTCTGGCAGAATATGACATATGTTGGAGACCCTTGATCCTCTTGGCGAGGTACTTTTGGGGTCTCTCTAGCTGTTGCAAGTGCCGGGTGAGGTACATACCAAATGGGGCATTGTACTCAATCATGGGCCTGATAAGGGAGGAGTACAGGGGCACAATGACCTCCTTTGATCTGGATGTGAATCCCTTCATGATAAGATGGGCAAGGTAGAAAGTCTTTCTAACCACTTTGGCAACGTGGGTGTCAAATGAGAGGTCACTGTCAACTTGGGTCCCCAGGTCTCTGATTACTTTTTCCGTACTCAGTGGGTTACCGCCTATGTGATAATTTGTGGGCACTTTGTTTTTCCCAAAGGGGATGACTATACATTTTTTGGCATTTAGTTTAAGGCCATGACTCTGGCACCAGTTGTCCGTTTCAGTGAGGCCTTTCTGTAGGATGTATGTGTCAGCTGATGTATCAACTATGGCGCCTAGTTTGCAGTCATCTGCGAACTTGGTCAGCCACAACCCTCCCATGTTTGCTTTCACATCTGAGAAATAAATGCTGAACAAGAGGGATTCCAGGACAGAGCCTTGTGGGACACCACTTGTCACTGGCTTTGAGTCTGACATGGCTCCAGCGATTTTGACTTTATGGGTTCTATCCTTTAGCCAGTTTGCCACCACATCTTGTGACATATGGATTTACATTTAAGCTGTTTAGCTTGTCTATGATGCCAGAGTGGGGTATTGTGTCGAAAGCTTTAGCCAAGTCCAGGTAGGCTGTATGGACTGCTTTGCCCTCGTCAATGGCTCTAGTGACTGTTTCAAAAAAGTCAACCAGGTTCAAAAGGCAGGATCTGCCTTTTACAAAGCCGAACTGGGTGGGATCAAGTGTCTGTAAGTCCCCAATGTCTCTGTTTATTAGTTCCATAATGATTCTTTCCATAGCTTTGCAGACCAGGCTGGTTAAGCTTATGGGGTGGTAGTTACCAAGGTCAGTAGAGGTGCCTCCTTTGTGGAGTGGGATTACTGTTGCTGTACGCCAGTTTTCAGGTACATATCCTGTAGTAAGGCTAAGGTTAAATAGCATTTTTATGTGCGGGTTTAGCTCCTCTTGGAGTTCACGTAGCATGCAACCCGGGATACCATCAGGTCCCATTGACGCTGTGTTTTTAGCTTTGCTGAGGGTGGTTCTCACCTGGACATCTGAGATGACAGGGAGGTTACATTCAGCTGGGATAAGTATTTCTTCTTTTGGGGGTGAGGGAGGGGAGAAATTTGCACTGAACCTGTCTGCCAGAATGTTGGCAATATCTGTGGGTTCAGTGTATTTTTTGTCATTGTGAACTAACTCTGAACATATCTGAGGGTTTCCGCCAAGGTTTCTAACATAGCTGAAGAAGGCCTTGTGGTTATCTTTAGTGTCCATAGCGATTTTTCTCTCAAAGTTGGCCTTGGATGTTTTTATGAGAGAATGTAGCTTTCTACTAGTGCTGATTAGAGATGCCTTCTCTTTATGGGATTTTGCTCTGTTGTGCAGTAGCTTCCTTCTTTTGTTATACAATTTGTTTATGGCTGGGGTCCACCAGACAGGACGCCTGCCCTTGGTGGAGAGGGTCTTGGTTTTATTTGGGATTGCATGGTCCATGCATTCTTGGAGATGTCCATAGAAAGCATTTGTGAAGGATTCTGCATTGTGGGATGTGGTTTCCACTGTCCCAGTGGGCTTAAAGGATACCATCTCAGTTTTAAGAAGTTTAAAGTCGGCTTTTGAGAAGTTTTTCACTGTAGTCTTTTGTGTTGGGGGTGGAGGTGGGATATTTTTATCCAGGGTGATTAGTTTGTGGTCAGATCTCACTAGTGAAGGGTATACTTCCGGTGTGGAGCACTTTGTCCCCATGTTTGTGATGATCAGGTCTAGTGTATTATCTCCCCTTGTGGGAGAGGTGACTAGCTGTTCCATTGCATTTGAATTTATGAATTCCAGGAACATTTGGGCTAGGGTGTTTGGGCTAGAATATTGCACCCAGTCTATGTTAGGGTAGTTGAAGTCTCCCAATATGATGGTGTTTGGTGAGACATTCATATCCTCCAATGTCTTCAGGAAGGCTGAGTGGGGTTCCTGAGATTGGGAGGGTGGTCTGTAACATACTACCAGTTGTATAGCAGTTTTGCCTACGGTTAGTTGCACCTGGATGGTCTCTGATGCTTCATGTGTTGCCACTAACCTGGAGGTGTGGGTGTCCTTGATGAATATGGACACTCCCCCTCCCTTTTTGGTTTGGCCCGAGTTTTGGCGCCGAAAAGCATGATACGAGGTATAGCCTGGTAGTGCCGGGGTGCTCTCAGGAGCCTTGAACCTGGTTTCAGTTACTGCACAGGCATCGATGTCCTTCATACTGAGGAGTGCTTCGAGAGCCTGCATCTTGAGATTTAGACTTCTGGCATTGAGCAGCATTACCCTTAATTTTTTTCCAGTTTTGTTTTCTAAGGAGGTGGGTTTGTCTTTTGAGCCTTGCCTAAAAAAGGCACTATGGGGGAGGCAAGAGCCTTAGCCAATATCCGGAAGCCCAGTGGTGACAGATGCAAGCCGTCCTTTGTGAAGCAGCGTGGCTTGTCCAGCATGCCATCCCAAGCAGACAGACATTGGATCCCCCTAGAATGACACCAGTATTTGAGCCAATTATTAAAGCTGGTCATCTTGTCTTTGTATTGTGGCATCATTCTTGGTGAGGGCAAGATGCTGCTCAGGGTCAGGGTCATACCAGCCTGGGCTACATAATCAGAGAGCTCCTCTATGTCTCTTTTCATGTAGTCCAGGGAGGTACGTCTCAGGTCATTCACATCGGCATGGACAATGACGGAGTCATATTTGAACTTGCTTTGGAGTGACCTGAGTGCGTGTGTTATGTGGCGGATCCTAGCTCCCGATAAGCAGCTCACCATTACCCTCTCCTTGTTCAGCCTGGTAAGCGGAACGTCAGTGTGTCTGACTATAGAGTCACCTATTACTAGTGTATCAGGCATGGTGTTTGGCCTTAAGGGCTGTGATTGTTTGACACACTGATTTATTGAAGTATGTGATGCATGTGTTATGTTTTGAGGTGGTGGATATTTGGTGTCTGCTTTGGGAGCCTCTGTTGTTTTGGTAAGTTTTTTGTTAGCGCCTCTGAGTATGTCTTTGTGTTATTATGTGTTTGGTTTGCAGTTGTGGTAGGTCTATGTGGGACTGGGTTTGGTGTGTGTGTGGTTACCTTCTCCTCCTGCCTGGTCTTGCCAGTCCTGAGTTGAGAGAGTTCAGCCACCAGTTTGGCTATATAGTTGCATCTCTCACATGTATTTGTGTTTGTTGGGAGGAGGAGAGGGTTGTCTGTGTACATGAGACAATTGTAGCATTGTCTCAAGCTTCCCAGATTAACCAGCTGAATCGGAGAGGATGCCAGCAATCTACCACTCAACATGCTAGAATATTATAAGGGAGTGCTATGCCTTTAAGGGAAGTGGGTACTCACAGGGAAGGTAGGTGGATGTAGTGCTTACTTTAGTTAGCGAGTGCTTACTTAGAAGAGAGGTTTTGAGAACAAATGCTAAGCTTATAATAAAGTGATTAGACTAGATTATTATAAGAGTAGAGCTTTCTTAAGGGAAAATTTGAAGAGCAGACTTGGTGGAGCCAGAAAAGTTTAACCTTGTTTAACCGGTGCTGCGCTATGCGCACAACTGCGCAAAGCCGTGCAAACGTGGATTTTAAACAGGGAACTTCAAAAGAGCTAGAAATGGTCCAAAACAACCAATTACTACAATCTCTTGTGCTGAGGTCACTCCTTTAGGGACAGATAGGCTGCTCAAGGCTGCCTACTCCCACTGGCGAGCAAAGAAACTTCCTTCTATCCAAGTAAGGCAATGGACACCACAGGAACTACACCACAGCCCAGTATTCAGCAAAGCCTGTATACTGGTCTAAACTAGTCGAGGAGAGGCAGGAAAACACAAATATTATTGAAGAAAACTGGGACATTGTCACAGGAAACCCTTTTCTGATTAACATCTTAGGTGAAGCCCCATCATTTGTTTATAGGAAGGCCAGGAATATTAGAAGTTTTGTTGAATTTAAACCTCGACCATGTGAGAAAAGCACTAAAAGATGTGAAACTAATTGTACATTTTGTATGTTTATACAGCAAGGTGATAGTTTTTAATGCCCTTATTTAAAGAAGATAATTAAAACCAGTGCAGGGGGTGACTGTAACACTAAAAAAGTAATTTACAGGGCACAGTGCAATGAATGTGATGCATTCTATGTGGGCAAGACTGTAAATAAACTCAAACAAAGGATTTCATCTCATCTGTCAGAAATCCACTCTGGATGTAAAAATAATGAACTAGCCAAACACCTTTCTCTTCATAAAAGACACACAGGTTTTAAGTTCCAGATCCTGGATCGCATAGACATGGGTGATCTTGAAGGAGACATCCCGAATATTCTGGAGCAACATGAACTCATGTGGCAATTAAAGCTGAACTCTTTTAGAAATCCTGGACTAAACTACTACTGTTCAATTAAAAGTTCATAGGTTCATAGGTTCATAGGTTCATACTAGGATATCTGCCCTAGGGCATTTATAAGCCTAGCCAGAGTGTGTTTGGCATTCGCAACCCATTTTAAATGAATTTTGCTATGCCCTTTTTCGAGGTTAGTATACTGTGCCTCTGTCTAACAGTGACACAGAAGTGATACCCGGGGTAAACCTACTATCTCCCATCCACTCATCAGGATTCCTCTTGAAGAGAGTTAATGAGGGACTCTGCCTAACCTGGACTGGGATTTTATTCCAGAGTGATGGGAGCCTCTGGGTTATGAATCTGTCCCTCCAGCATGTCCTATTTATTTCAGTGCTGAGGTTCAAGTCTCTCAAGTACATAGCTCAATGGGATTTGGATTTTCTGAGGTGCAACATGTCCATTAATTCCGGGTTGGACATGGCTTTATACGTCAGGCACAGATCGCCTCTGAGCAGGCGGTATGCCACTGAGTAGAGCTGGAGTTTCTTTAACCGGGCAGCATATGGCATCTGTTTGAGCCCTTTAATGCCCTTGGTGAGGTACTTTTGGGGTCTTTCCAGTTGCTGCAGGTGTCTGGTAAGGTACATCCCAAAAGGGACATTGTACTCAATTATGGGCCTGATGAGGGATGAGTAAAGAGGCACGATGACCTCCCCTGATCTAGATGTGAATCCCTTCATGATTAGGTGGGCTATATAAAATGTTTTTCTAACCACTTTGGCCACGTGGTTGTCAAATGAGAGATTGCTATCAACTTGGGTCCCCAGGTCCCTAATTACTTCTTCTGTACTTAATGGATTACCACCTATGTGGTAATTTGTGGGCAGTTTGTTTTTGCCAAAGAGGATGACTATACACTTTTTGGCGTTTAGCTTGAGGCCATGGCTCTGGCACAAGTTGTCTGTTTCTATGAGGCCCTTTTGTAGGATGCTTGTGTCAGCTGGAGAGTCAATTATGGCGCCCAGTTTGCAGTCATCTGCGAACTTGGTCAGCCACAGTCCTTCCGTGTTAGCCTGTACCTCCGAGAAATATATACCAAACAAGAGAGGTCCCAGGACTGAGCCTTGTGGGATGCCACTTGTAACTGATTTGGAGTCTGACATGGCTCCAGCAATTCTGACCATGTGAGTTCTGTCCTTAAGCCAGTTTGCAACCCATCTAGTGACATAGGGGTTTATATTTAAGCTGGTGAGCTTATCTATAATGCCCGAGTGGGGTATTGTATCGAAGGCTTTTGCGAGGTCCAGGTAGGCTGTGTGGACCACCTTCCCCTCGTCAATGGCCTTGGTGACTGTTTCAAATAAATCTAATAGGTTTAAGAGGCAGGATCTGCCCTTAACAAAGCCGAACTAGGTAGGATCCAGTGTCTGTAGGTCCCCAATATCTTTATTTATGAGGTCCATGATGATCCTTTCCATAGCTTTGCAGACCAAGCTAGTCAAGCTTATGGGGCAATAGTTTCCAGGATCCGTTGAGGCACCACCTTTGTGGAGAGGGACCACTGTTGCTGTACGCCACTCTTTGGGTACATATCCTGTAGTAAGGCTGAGATTGAACAGTAGTTTTATGTTTGAGTTTAGTTCTTCTTGGAATTCATGTAGGACGCAGCCCGGGACACCGTCTGGTCCCATTGATGCTGTGTTTTTTGCTTTGAAGAGGGCGGCTCTTACCTGAGCATCTGAGATGTCAGGGGGGCAGCACTCTGCTGGGATAGATATTTGCCTTTTGGTGGGGAGGGGGGAGTTTGTGCTGAACCTGTCAGCTAGGATGTTGGCAATGTCTGTGGGTTTGGTGTATTTTTTGTCATTTTGGACTAATTCTGAGCATATCTGGGAATTCCCACCCAGGTTCCTAACATAACTAAAGAAAGCCTTGTGATTATCCTTAGTGTCCTGTGCAATTTTTCTCTCGAAGCTGGCCTTAGATGATTTTATGAGTGCCCATAGTTTTTTGCTAATACTGATCAGACATGCCTTCCCTTTTTGGGATTTTGCTCTATCATGTAGTAGCTTCCTCCTTCTATTGTATAGTTTGTTTATGGCTGGGGTCCACCAGACAGGACGCCTAACTGTGGAGGATTGGGTCTTGGTTTTATTTGGGATTGCATGATCCATGCATTCCTGAAGGTGTTCATAGAATGCGTTTATAAAGGATTCTGCAGTCTGAGCCGTATTTTCCCCAGGCCCGGGGGCTTTGAAGGATTCCACCTCGGTTTTGAGGAGTGTGAAATTTGCTTTAGAGAAGTTTTTCACTTTGGTTTTCTGGGCAGGGGCTGGGGTCGGGATGTGAATATCTAGTGAGATTAGTTTATGGTCTGATCTTACCAGTGAGGGATACACTTCTGGTCTGGAGCATAGAGTCCCCATGTTGGTGATGATCAGGTCCAGTATGTTTTCTCCTCTTGTGGGAGTGGCAACAAGTTGGTCCATAGCATTTGAGTTTATAAATTATATGAACCTTTGGGCTAGGGTGTTGGAGCTAGAGTAATGCTCCCAGTGTATGTTAGGGTAGTTGAAGTCACCCAATATAATGGTGCTTGGAGAGACCTTCATATTTTCCAGTGTTCTCAGGAAGGCCGAGTGGGGTTCCTGGGTTTGGGAGATTGGTCTGTAGCAGGCTATAAACTGGAAGGCAGTTTTACCCACTGTTAGTTGCACATGGATTGTCTCTGATGCTTCGTGCTGTGCCACCAGCCTGGAGGTGTGGGTATCTTTGACGAATATTGATACTCCCCCTCCTTTTGTGGTTCGGTCCAAGTTTTGGGGCCGAAAAACATGGTATGAGGTATAACCTGGTAGTGCCGGGGTGCTCTCAGGAGCCTTGAACCAGGTTTCTGTTACTGCACAGATATCGATATTCTCCATGGTAAGGAGAGTTTCGAGTGCGTGCATCTTGAGGTTTAGACTTCTGGTGTTGATTAGCATTACTCTTAGTTTCTTATCCCTTGTGATACCTATGGAGGTGGTTTTGTCTTTTGAGCCTTGCCTAAAAAAGGCACTATGGGGGTGGCAAGAGCCTTTGCCAACATCCGAAAGCCCAGGGGTGACAGGTGCAAGCCGTCCCTAGAAAAGCATCGTGGCTTGTCGAGCATGTCATCCCAGGCAGACAGGCATTGGATCCCCTTTGAATGACACCAATATTTAAGCCAATTGTTGAAATTGATCATCTTGTCTTCATATTGTGGCATCATTCTTGGTGAGGGTAAGATGCTACTCAAGGTCAGGGTCATACCGGCCTGGGCTACATGCTCAGAGAGCTCCTCTATGTCTCTTTTCATGTAGTCCAGGGAGGTACGTCTCAGGTCATTCACACAAGCATTGACAATGACCGAGTCATATTTGTACTTGCCTTGGAGTGACCTGAGTGCTTGTGTTATGTGGCGGATCCTAGCGCCTGACAGGCAGCTCACCGTGACCTTCTCCTTGTTCAGCCTGGTGAGCGGGACGTCAGTGTACCCGACGATAGAGTCACCTATTACAAGTGTATCAGGTGTGTTGTTTAGCCTTAAGGGCTGTGACTGTTCGGCACACTGACGTTGTGAGCTATGTGTTGCACGTGTTTTGTTTTGGGTAGCGGTTGCTTGGGTGTCTGCTTTGGAGGTCTCTGCTGCTTAGGCAGATTTTTATTTAGAGCCTCCGAGTATGTTTTTGTGTGTTTATGTGTTTGGTTTGCTGTAGTGGTAGGTCTATGTGAGACTGGAATTGTAGTGAGTGTGGTTTCCTTCACCTCCTGACTGGTTATGCCAGTACTGAGTTGAGAGAGCTTAGCCTCCAGTTTGGCTATATGTTTGCATCTCTCACATGTGTTGGAATTTGTTGGGAGGAGGAGAGGGTTGTCTGTGTACATGAGGCAGTTGTAACATTGCCTCAAGATTCCCAGATTCACCAGCTGGAACAGAGAGAAGATTGACAACTGACCTTTGGACATGCTAGAATAGTATTGGGAATTCCTTTATAATTGAAAAAAAGGGCCAATGGGGAACAAAGTACTCAAGGGAGTTTGTGAGGGTGTAGTGCTTTTAATTTTTTAGTGCTGACTTATATAATTGCTATAGTGAGCAAGTGCCAGGCTTTAGAGTGGGAATAGGGTGTTTATTATGAGAACTAGATCAGTTCTAAGGGAAAAAGTGAAAAGCAGACTTTGTGGAGCCGAGAATGGTTTAAACCCAATTAAGCGGCGCTGCCTGATGCTGCGCTATGCGCAAAATCGCGCAAAGCCACGCTAAAGTGGGTTTTATACAGGGGGACTTGAAAGAGCTAGAAATTGGCCCAAATGGCCAATAGACTACCAGATTCTTGTGCTGGGAACACTCATCCAGGGATAGATAGGCTGCTCCAAGCTCCCCACTGCCACTGGTGAACAAAGAAGCCTCCCTTTATCCAAGAAAGGAAATGGGCAACACAGGAACTTTCCAAAAGTCCAGAATACAGCAAAGCCTGTATTTGGACTACTCTAGGTCAGGAAAGACGGGAAACAAGGATAATTGTTTTTTTTTTTTTAATAGGTTATAAAAATAGAAACTGATTTTTACATGCAAAATGTATATGTATATATTTATATATAATTTTTGATCGCAAAAAAGTGCACTGGAACTTAGAAAATTGCCACATTGTTTACATGACTAATTGTATTTTATTTTATTTTTTTCTACAAATTGGTTTTAAATACCATTTTTTTCTACAAATTGGTTTTAAATACCATTTTAAATCATTTGAAATGTAAGTGTATATTTTGTTTCCATCATCATACATATATTTTTTTATTTTTATTTTTTTCTGGTTCTCTTTTTTCCACTTTATTCAAAATGATGGTAATAACAATACTAATTATACAATTATATAGGTTTTTAGGGTTCTTGTACACAGACCTGAAGAAGTCTAGAAGGACGAAAGTGATCTTTGTTAACAATAGGTTATAAAAATAGAAACTGATTTTTACATGCAAAATGCATATGTATATATTTATATATAATTTTTGATCGCAAAATGAACTAAGGTTGATATACTTCCAGCCATGTAGTATATTGCCTTGTATAAAATCACAGACTTAATAATCTACTTAATAATTTGGTTAAATAAGATGTACCATTAAAGTACATTAGGGCTATATATTATTATGACAGCTACCAGGTAGGGCAGGACCAGCTCGAATGTCACACTGATGGGGGAAGGGATGTGAATGTAACATGTCTACCAATAACACTTTGTTTTACAGCACAATAAACCACTCCCATGCCTGATAAAAAGTATATATATATATATATATATATATATTTAGAAAGCTGTGAGGAAACTATTACTCTGTTTTTGTTTTACTTGGATCGCTTGTCTGTGTACTTAATAAAGGATTTTCAACTGGAAACAGACTGCCTGCCTTGCTTGGATTACTTTCAAATACTTAGTAATGCTGTAGAATTATATATTTTCTATTATTACTTTTTGACTTGACGAGTTTACGTTCGCTACTTCTACTACTATTGCCTGATCTGATTAATATACAGTGATTAACTAGAAATATATGGACTAAAAATCTTCCACACAGAGAAGTTTCCTACACTGTTTTGTTTTTAGACCCACTACACTTTAGTGGGTTGTTTTGAGACTTCGGGGATACCACGGAGATTACTTGTTTTATGCAACACATTTTCAAATATAATAACCAAAATGGAACAAAGGTCCCAACAGTAAGTTTTGGTAACCCATATTACATTTTTTGCAATTATTGGAGCAGTTGAGTGGTGGGGGAAGAGAAAATAATTCCATTAACTACTGCATTCACTGATACTTCTCAGTACAGTATTGTTCAATACTCTACAGTTCTGCCCTCCCTTAACCTCTACCTGGACCATGGAGCTACTACTGCACATACACACATGTACATATGTGCACCTGGAGTACTATGGAGCAAGGTATGACAACTCTATGTACAAAAGCATAGGGGACTCATACCTGTCATACTTACTGGTACAAGTAACAATGTGTTCCCTGTCCTGCTGTTCTGTAAGTGTGCTTTGGCATACTTGTACTGTGATGTTACCTGGATGCAGGTTTCTTGGCAACATGGGAAACTATCTGTGACAGTGTGACATTTGAGAGGCTTGTATTGAGCAGACTGCATAGTGTAGATGGCTAGCCTAATTCTATTTGTAGGAGTGGGGCTGCTCAATAGAACATTTGTACCCATTTCAAACATATACCCATCATATTGCTTCTGCAAATATTTCTTTACCTGTGGACCCTGTGGGGAAATATATGTTCACAATAGATTAGTGTTTCTACAAATATTCAAGGTTACAGCTGTAGAACTAGGAAGACATGTTAGTAGCAGTCCCTGGATTTGAACCGTGGTGTGTGTGCAAAAGGGAACTACAGACCTAGTCCTTATCAGACTGAGCGACTGGGGAAGTGGTGTCTGTTACTTGAGTTATTTCCGTCTAGTACATACTTTTCTACACACTCTACTTTTTTTGATAATTGTCTTTTTATTTGTTTTCCATAATAACAAAAACAAAAATCAAAACAAAAAACTGTTGATGTTACTGTTTACACAATATGAGCAGATTATTAAAACTAGACATTTGGACATTTTAATAAAACATACTTCAATTTAGAGTCACGTCAACACACTCTGCTTTTGCAGTCTGCACCTGTTAGTGTCTCACACTTTCCTGTACATTCAGGACTACATACAACTGAAATGCAAAGGTTAGCACAAGGCAATGTTGGCAGGAACACAGTATAAGACATTACTGAAGAAAATATTTACTTTTGCATTTTGTCAGTTATTTCAGATCCAGATTCTGAACTATGCAGATGAACAGTGCTGCATCACTTCACCTCAGTTACCACATTCTGCAGCAGCTACACAATTGTACTTTTCAGATACAAGACAAATGAAGGACAACAGTTTGTGGTAGTCAGCTTTATTGTTTTTGAGATAATGCAACACTTTGTATAACTCAGAAATATACAGTATTACTGCATGATCTGCACAGGAGGACTGCTTCTCATGTATAACTGTTACAGTAACCCTGACACAGCAGTTTCTTAGCAGGTTCTTTCAGACAGCCTAATATATATTCTACTCTTCCTCTCCTCGATTGTATTTTGCTTGCTACAAAACTCTGTATTACACAGCAGCTGGCACTACTCAGTTCTAACACTGGCAGCCTGACACATGCATTTATTATGTACCTGTACAGTAACATATACAATTTATAAATAAATATTTACAAATACACAGACTAGATAATTACAAACATCTGGGACCTCCTGGGCTCGTGCCTCTTGGATCCACTGGGCCAAGAGCTCACCCCTGCTACACTTTAGGTCATCATAGTGATGACACTCCTGCTCACCAGTTCGGGGAATGCCAGTGGCACTGGTGAGATCGTGTTCCAGACAGTCCCAGGCCTCCACTTTGTACTGGGAGCCCTGGTACTGACCCTGTAGCAGTCTAGCTTCATGGTCTTTAATAAGAAGTCCAACCATGACCCTGGACTCCTGGATGCCCCAGCATTGTGCCTGAAAGTGAACACCCTCTCCTGCTCCTGACATTGTTGCTGCCCTGATGAGACTCGAAGAGATATGGCTATATTCCCACCTGTGCAGTTTAAATAAGACCATTTTCCCACACTTTTCCGCGATTGGCCGATTTTCAATTATGCTAAGCTATGCTTAGCTCTGCGCATATCTGCTTAGCAATACTTAAACCAGCTAAGTGCAGGTTACAGTTGCTAAGGCTTTCTTAAATGTTCATGTTTAAGCATTCCTTAGCTAGTTTTAGCAGAGGTGCGGCAGGCTTAGCTGGCCGCAAACACTTATTTATAAAAATAAATAAAATTTTTTTTTTACATTTTCATATGGCATTTTCCCAGCCCTACACTATTATACATGAGGCATATGACTTACAAATATCATTCCAAATCATAAAAATTAATTTACAACTGCTTCCGCACATAAAAGAGTTGGATTCAAACCGTGCATCTTTTGCCCACAAAATCAGAGCTTTAACCACTATGCTATATCAGCAACAAGGATTTGCCCTTCACAATTCTATTTGACTCTCAAACAGCATTTAAGCTAAGCTGAGCAAAGTGCAGCAGCATGCAAACCCACTGCACTTTGCTTAAACTTTCTTTTTTATTGTAAAAAAAAAAAAAAAACCAGACATATTAATTTATAATATATATTTATCAGCAGATTGCAGGCATGTGGGGCAGGGATCTTGCCATTCTGGAAATACTCATGTACTGTGCGGGCAACTTCTTTAGAGATTATGTGCTTACTTTTTTTTCCTATTTCAGTGTCCGCGGACACTGAAATGCTCAGTTTTACATTTCAGTGTCCATGGACACTGAAATAATGCATAATATTAGAGCTAAGCTGTAATATTATGCTACTTCCTTGTTTGAAAGTGCTGTACGGCACTTTCTGAGTGCAGGGGGTGTGTTTAGGTGTCCCTGCAGTACTTATACATGCCCCCTGCACTCGTACATGGATCATGTACGTGTAGGAATACAGCAGCGCGCCCTCATTAATATGTAGGGCGTGCTGCTGCTCTACTCCTTCACGGAACACTCTGTGCAAGAATAGACTATTCTTACATGGACTTTTCATGAATCTGGGGGCATATCTTTTCAGAAAAGCAATAAAGAAAACAAATATGCATGTGAACACCACCTAAACAGGCCACTCTGGGAAAAAGTCATTTAACAAACTCCATAATGTGTTAAAATAAAACAATGGTAAGCATGTCATGAGTTTTGTTAATTCAAATTGTATCATTCAAGTGTTTGATAGTGTTTGATAAAGATGTTAATACAGCTCTTTATATACTAAACAAAATGTGTCAGCATTACAGGTCAGGATAAGGAAATGTCTAAAGTGGACTGCTCAACTTTGTGACATAATGTGCTAAATGTAATTATCAAAATGACATAACGTATCTGGTATGATTCAAAGATTCAAAGAAACGTTATTGTCATTTAGGAAACAGAAGTGCTACCCAAACAAAATTTGAGTGTCAGCTATTGTACAGGAAAAAACATACACAAAAAGACAAGACATAATACGTATTAAAGAAAAAGCAATAACTATAGTACATAAGTAAATGTCTGGTAGCTGTCGCACATGCTTGTACACTATTTATTATATTGGACAACACTGACTACTATATAATTAACACATGAAAAGAGAAATTACATTTTACACAGTGGTGACTGGGTAATATTGAACATAAGGAAATTATTGGAATTGTACTTGAATGAGAATATATTAATTTTAGTATGCAATAAATAAATAGAATTACTGTATAAAAAAAAGAAAAAGAATGATAGTGTAACAATATATTATAATTTTAATATGTGCAGATTTATGTCAATGTTAATGAGTTTTATTGCAGTTGGATAAAAACTGTTCATGAATCTGGAAGTCCTGCAGTGGATACTCCATAACCTTCTACCAGATGTAAGTTTGGTGAACCAACCATGCGCTGGATGAGAAGTGTCGCTCAGTATTTTTCGGGACCTCTTTTTACATCTCAGTTCAAAGAGCTCCTGTAAGATAGGAAGACTAGTGCCCACGATCTTAGCACTCCTGTAAGGTAGGAAGACTAGTGCCCACGATCTTAGAGCTCCTGTAAGATAGGAAGACTAGTGCCCACGATCTTAGCGCTCCTGTAAGGTAGGAAGACTAGTGCCCACGATCTTAGCACTCCTGTAAGGTAGGAAGACTAGTACCCATGATCTTAGAGCTCCTGTAAGGTAGGAAGACTAGTGCCCACGATCTTAGAGCTCCTGTAAGGTGGGAAGACTAGTGCCCACGATCTTAGTGCTCCTGTAAGGTAGGAAGACTAGTGCCCACGATCTTAGAGCTCCTGTAAGGTAGGAAGACTAGTACCCACGATCTTAGAGCTCCTGTAAGGTAGGAGGACTAGTGCCCATGATCTTAGAGCTCCTGTAAGGTAGGAGGACTAGTGCCCACGATCTTAGTGTTCCTGTAAGGTAGGAAGACTAGTGCCCATGATCTTAGCTCTCTTGTAAGGTAGGAAGACTAGTGCCCACGATCTTAGAGCTCCTGTAAGGTAGGAAGACTAGTGCCCACAATCTTAGAGCTCCTGTAAGGTAGGAAGACTAGTGCCCACGATCTTAGAGCTCCTGTAAGGTAGGAAGACTAGTGCCCACGATCTTAGAGCTCCTGTAAGGTAGGAAGACTAGTGCCCATGATCTTAGCACTCCTGTAAGGTAGGAAGACTAGTACCCATGATCTTAGAGCTCCTGTAAGGTAGGAAGACTAGTGCCCATGATCTTAGTGCTCCTGTAAGGTAGGAGGACTAGTGCCCATGATCTTAGAGCTCCTGTAAGGTAGGAGGACTAGTGCCCATGATCTTAGCGCTCCTGTAAGGTAGGAAGACTAGTGCCCACGATCTTAGAGCTCCTGTAAGGTAGGAGGACTAGTGCCCACGATCTTAGAGCTCCTGTAAGGTAGGAGGACTAGTGCCCATGATCTTAGCGCTCCTGTAAGGTAGGAGGACTAGTGCCCACGATCTTAGCGCTCCTGTAAGGTAGGAAGACTAGTACCCATGATCTTACAGCTCCTGTAAGGTAGGAGGACTAGTGCCCACGATCTTAGCACTCCTGTAAGGTAGGAAGACTAGTGCCCACGATCTTAGTGCTCCTGTAAGGTAGGAAGACTAGTGCCCACGATCTTAGCGCTCCTGTAAGGTAGGAAGACTAGTGCCCACGATCTTAGCACTCCTGTAAGGTAGGAAGACTAGTGCCAACGATCTTAGAGCTCCTGTAAGGTAGGAGGACTAGTGCCCACAATCTTAGCGCTCCTGTAAGGTAGGAAGACTAGTGCCCATGATCTTAGAGCTCCTGTAAGGTAGGAGGACTAGTGCCCACGATCTTAGCACTCCTGTAAGGTAGGAAGACTAGTGCCCATGATCTTAGAGCTCCTGTAAGGTAGGAGGACTAGTGCCCACGATCTTAGCGCTCCTGTAAGGTAGAAAGACTAGTGCCCACGATCTTTTCTGCTGTTCTTATTATTCTTTGCAGCTTCTTCCTCTCAGCCATTGTGCTGTTACCAAACTATGCAGTGCAGTTGCTGGTGTAAATGCTTTTGATGGCTCCCCTGTAGAAGGTATTTAGTGCATTCAGAGTGCTTTGTTTTTCTCAGCCTTCTTAGGAAGTGTAGCCACTAGTGGGCTTTTTTAATTAGCTGGCCTGTGTTTGTACTTCAAGAAAGATCCTCTGATATATGTACACCCAGGAACTTTGTAGTTTGTACTCTATCCACTTCTTCACCATTGATCTTGAAAGGCAGGTGCATGGCAGAGTTTTTTTCCAAAGTCAATAATGATTTCCTTCGTTTTATTGATGTTCAGGTCCAAGTTGTTGTTATTGCACCATTCAGTCAGAGAGTTGGCCTCATTCCTATACCCACTTTCATCATCACCCCTTATGAGTCCCACCCCTGTGGTGTCATCTGTGAATTTGATGATGTGCTTGTTGCTACCTTTCACAGAGCAGTCATGGGTAAGGACTGTAAACAGTAGAAGACTCAGTACACTGGTACTGATTGTAATAGTCCCTCAAGTGTTGTTACCAGCACAGGCCTTTTGTGGTCTTCCAGCCAGTAAATCAGGGCTGCAGTTGCACAGACCTTTATTTATGCCAGGGTTGAATTTATGCCAGGGTTAATTACATTTTCTATAAGTTGCTTTGGAATCACCGTATTGAATGCTGAGCTGAAATCTATGAACATCCTGGCATAGTTGTTCTTCTCTTCAAGATGCTCCAATGTGCAGTGAAGAGCCACCAAAATGCCATTAACAGTTGATCTATTTGCCCAGTAGGCAAACTGCAGCAGGTCAAACGATTGGGGTAGTACTGTAGTCAAATGCCTTTTAACCAGTCTTTAGAAGCATTTCATTACATTTGACGTAAGGGCCACTGGTCTGTAATCATTTAGGCAGGTGGGGTTGGCTTTTATGGGCAGAGAAATTATGTTGGTAACTTTGAAGCATGTTGGTACTTTTTCCTGGACAAGTGAGGTATTGAAAACAAATGCTAACCACATCGGCAGCATACCTCTCAGCTTAGTGTAAGAAATCTGGGCAAAGTCTGACTAAACGGGGGGACAAAGGTTCAAAAATAGGGACATTTTTTAAATGTTGCTTTTATAAAATTAGAAAAATGCTAGATACATGCATACATTTCCTGAAGGATTTGAAGTTTGGATCTCAAATGCATGTCATCAGTTGAGATGTCTGATGGGCAGTAAAGGTCCGGTATAACAAAACAGAATCCAACCAAAACATATAAATATGTTTATACCACAAACCACGCACAGCTTAATAAAACTTGTTTAATAAATGGTAAACACTTTCATGCTCAGTGTCAAGTACTACATCAGACAAAAAAACACACCAAATACAGACAATATATAGCATAATCAATAAAGCAATTAATGAAGCAATTTACATTCATTCAATAAAGGTTTTAAAGGCACACAGCCATTCAAACCTGGAGGTCTGTGTGCCTACAAATCAGTGATCCATCTTGTCTCTGCCTTTTCTATTCTATTACATATATCTTCCCCTCTGTTATTATTAAAAAAGTAACACCAAAATGTATCAGACGATGCAGTCTACCCATCGGAGCACTCCTACCAGAGCTAACAGATGTATAATCAAACTCTAGGTTGAGTCCTTCAGCCATGTCTGCCCAAGATCAGCCAAACAGAACAAATTCCAACAAAACAAATGCTAACCACATGGGCAGTAAAGGTCTGGTATAACAAAACAGAATCCAACCAAAACAAAAAAAATGTATATATCACGGAGCACACACAGCTAAATAAAATGTGTTTAATAAATGGTAAGCGCTTTCCTGCTCAGCACTTCAGACAAAAAGCATTTGATACCTTAAAGAATGAGTTGTTTGATCGAGGTTATTCTAAATTTGAATTCAGTTGACAAAGTGATAGCAGAAGCTAGGAAAAAATCAGCTAGACTATATTTTTCTAAGAACCTAGTGAATATGAGTTCTAAGAAGAAAGTAGCACATGATACTTATGTTAGACCTGTGCTAACTTTTACTAGTGATATTGATAGGATATGTGATGTTATACGTAAAAATTGGCCAGTCCTTACATCTGATGATAAGGTCCATGAAATTGTAGGGAATGCACCTGAGTTTTCTTTTAAGAACAGTTTGTCTCTTAAGAGACAAATTTGTTATAATAGTAAAAGATCTGTACAGATCTGTGAAAGAAAGGGAATATATGGTTGTTGTGCTTACACAGCATGTCTCTACATTTCTAAGTCAAACATGTTTGTCCATCCGTCCACTGGTTTTATGCCGACTGTTCCATGAAATGTCTTGTATACCTTGTGGTTTGTAATCAATGTTGCTATTTTTATGTAGGTAAGACCTGTAGATCATTGAGGGAATGTTTACTGGAGCATGTTGGCTATATTCGGAACAAAGATGTCACCAGTGCTTTACTTAGACATATTTCTGATTTTAATGTTCATTCTTTTAGCTTTTTGGTGTTGTAGTGCATTTCTAATATTAACATGTAATAGAATAGAAAAGGCAGAGACAAGATGGATCACTGATTTGTAGGCACACAGACCTCCAGGTTTGAATGGCTGTGTGCCTTTAAAACCTTTATTGAATGAATGTAAATTGCTTCATTAATTGCTTTATTGATTATGCTATATATTGTCTGTATTTGGTGTGTTTTTTGTCTGATGTAGTGCTTGACACTGAGCAGGAAAGTGCTTACCGTTTATTAAACAAGTTTTATTTAGCTGTGTGTGGTCCGTGGTATATACATATTGATTTGTTTTGGTATTGAAGATGTCTGTCACAGCCTTCCTGTAGTTCACTTTCCTCAGTTAGTTCCTTACATCCACGGCACTGAAGTTGAGTACTGCCTCCTTTTGATCTTTGAGAAGCTTTACAGCCTTCAGGTTGTTTTTCTCTTTAAACCTGCCACAAAATGTGTTCAGACTGTCCAGAAATTCAGTGCTATCATTGCACTGAGCTGCCTTGGTCTTGTAGTCAGTTAGCTGTTGAATACCATGCCATAGGCTCCTCGAGTCTTTTGCATCCTCAAAGCACCCCTGTATCCCATTTCCATGCTCCCTCTTGGTCTCCTTGATACCCTTTTTTAGATTAACCCTTGCAAGACTTAGGCCTTTCTTATCCTTCACCCAGAAAGCAGTGTTTCTTGCCCTCAGCAGCTTGTACACCTTGCTGTTTAGCCATGGTTTGTGTTTGTTATGCACTAATACAGAGGGTATTGACCTGGTTCATGTACAAGAAAGCACATTTATGGTAGACAACAATAAGTGTCTGAATCATGAATTTTAATATTCTATTTGCATCTACACAAAATGGGGAGATGTAAATAGCAACCAAAGTTAACAATTCCCCATAAACAGAAATTTAAACACATTGTATTATAATATTACAATTAAAACTAATAACACTACTAACAATACTAACATGACTAGTACAAATCGTCCAAAACATTAACAAGTTGGAGAGAAACATAAAAGGCCTCAAAGGATGCCTCCCCTGAAGTACAAGCTAGAGCCCTCACCCTACCAAAAAGACGTATTGGGACTAATAACATATAAGAGATCATTCTCCTAGTCAGATTAAACATAATCAGCACAGAAATTTTAACCTGTTTTCACTAATGCCTACATCATGTTCCAAAGAGGTAAAACACAATTATCTTCCTGTACAATAGGCTACATGCTTAGTTCATAGGTTCATAGGTGTGTACTAGGCTAATGGCCCTGGAACCTTTACAAGTCTAGCCCATAGATGTGCCCTGGCATTGTGCCATCCGAAATTAGTTCCCAGTGCTTCTATCAAGTAGAGCCACTGGACTGATCCCTGGGGTGAACATTCTATTTCCCATCCACTCATCAAGATTTCTCTTGAAGAGGGCCAGTGAGGAACTCTGCTTGACATGTATGGGAATTCTATTCCAGAGCATGGGCAGTCTCTGGGTTATGAACCTGTCCCTCCAACATGTTCTGTTGATTGTGGTAATGAGATTGAGGTCTCTGGAGCTTGTGGTGTGGAGGGACTGGGATTTCTTTAGATGTAGCATTTCTAACAGAGCTGGGTCAGACATGGCTTTGTAAATCAAGCAGAGATCGCTTCTTAGTAGATGATATGAGACAGAAAATAGCTGGAGTTTTTTTAGTCTGTCCATGTAGGACAAGGGCGGGAGACTTAAACCTTGACACGGTTATTAATAGAACGTGCTGGAGGGACAGATTCATCACCCAGAGACTCCCTATGCTGTGGAACAAAATCCCGGTACATGTGAGGCAGAGCACCTCGCTGGCCTTGTTCAAGAGGAATCTTGACCAATGGATGGGAGATCGCAGAAATACCCCAGGGATTACTTCAGTGTCACTGCTTGACAGAGGCACAGCAAAATAATAGGCATAGTTTTATTCAAACTAAAAGGGTGGCGAAAGCCAAATAACTATGGGCTAGGCTTATAAATGCCCTTGGGCAGATAGCCTAGTATGAACCTATGAACCTATGTGTTTAAGGCCTAGGATCCTCTTCATGAGGTACTTTTGTGGCCTTTCCAGCTGTTGCATGTGTCTGGAGAGGTACATGCCAAATGGGGCATTATACTCAATGATTGGTCTAATGAGGGAAGAGTAGAGAGAGATGATGACCTATTTCTTCCTGGATGCAAAACCCTTGGTAATGAGATGTGCCACATAGGACTTTCTTACCACAGTGGCAATGTGGTGGTCGAAGGAGAGGTTTCTGTCAACCTGTGTCTCCAGATCTCTTATAACACCTTCAGTGTTCAGTGGGCTCCCATCAATATGGTAGTTAGTGGGAACTGAGTTTTTCCCAAAGGGGATGATGATGCATTTTTTGGCATTAAGCTTAAGGCCATGGTTTCGACACCAGACATTGGTCTCAGTGAGGCCTTTCTGTAGGATGTCTACATCACTTGGGGAGTTAATAATGGCTCCCAGCTTGCAGTCATCTGCAAACTTGGTCAGCCAGAGTCCCTCTTTGTTAGCCTGGACTTCTGAGAAGTAGATGCCAAACAGGAGAGTACCCAGGACCGATCCCTGCGGGACTCCACTCATGACTGGTCGGCAGTCTGACTTGGAGTCTGCGACTTTCACACAGTGGGTTCTATCTGTGAGCCAATTTGCAACCAATCTAGTGATGTAAGGGTTGATGCCTAATTTTGTGAGCTTATCAATAATTCCTAAGTGGGGAAATGGTATCAAAGGCCTTGACCATATTGAGGTAGGCTGTATGAACTGCCTTGCCCTCATCCACAGTTCTAGTGACTGACTCAAAGAAGTCAACCAGGTTGAGCAGGCATGATCTACCTTTCACAAAACCAAATTGCATGGGATCTAGAGTTTGGAGATTCCCCTATATCCTTGTTAATTAGGTCCAAGATGATGCGCTCCATAGCCTTACATATCAGACTCATCAGGCTAATGGGGTGATAATTCCCAGGGTCTGTAGTGACTCACCCTTTATGGAGAGGGATGACTGTAGCAGTGCACCATTCAGTAGAGACAAAGCCTGAGATGAGGCTGTGATTGAAGAGGGCACACAGATGTGGTGCCAGTTCACTTTGTAGTTCAAAACTATAATAACTATGTTTACCAAAATTAAAATAAAAAATACACAAACAGAGGCTGAGATTTTCAAAACCTTTATTCCACAAATCTGAATCCTGATACCTCAGCTTGTCATCTTCAAGGGATACAGGAATATTCACACCAGCATTTTTTATACTTCCACTAATTACATTAATTACACATTATCTCATTTAATTAAATGCAATCATTTCACTCAATAAGAAAAATACAAGTATTAACCCCTTTGTTGCCAATTGAAACCCACACCACCCTATAAAACATTAAGTGCAAAAAATACAAAAATCACTTCCATTGACATGATAACAATTAGAAATTTAAACATACTTCTGTGTTCAGCCCCTTGGGATGAAGGGTACCATAATTAAATATGTACATAGTTTCCAAATCATTTAATTTGGACCTAAACCCCCCCTTCCCTCCTATGAGCGGTGCCAGGACACTGAAAAATAAAGAAGCCTCATCTCCCATGTGATTTAAACTGTTCATGTAGAACACATCCAGGGATATTGATGGGTCCCATGGAGACTGTATTCTTGGCCTTGGACAATGCAGCTTTAACCTGTACTGCAGTAATGCTGGGTGCCTGGCATTCCCCCAGTATTGTGACTGGTCCTTTAGGAAGGAAGAGAAGGGTAAAGTTGGCAGTGAATCTGTTAGCCAGTATGTCGGCAATATCTGTTGACTCAGTATAGGAGGTACCATTGTGCAGTAACTCAGAGCAAACCTGGGTATTGCCGTGGAGATTCTTGATAACTATAGAATGCTTTGTAGTTGTTTTTAGTGTCTGCCACAATTCTGCCTTCATAGCTGGCTTTAGAGGTTTTGATGAGGGAGCTCTACTTTTTGTTGAGGCTAATAAGGGAGTTTTTCCAGTCTTGGGACTTCACCTTTTTCTGCAACAGTTTTTTCCTACTGTTGTAGAGTTTATTAATGGAAGTGGATCACCATATTGGCTTCCTTTTTTGGAGGAGAGTGTCTTGGTTCTGTTGGATATGACTAGTTCCATGCATTTATATATGGGTTTGTACAGTGTATTGCTGTATGATTCTGCAGTCATGCATCTATTTTCCTTTGACTAAGGTGCCGTGAAGTTAGCCACCTCTGTTTTTAGGAGCCCAAAGTCAGATTTGGAGAAGTTTTTCATGGTGGTTAGCTTTGCAGGGGGTGTGGGTGAGATGTGGATTTCCATGGTGATTAGTTTGTGGTCGGATTTAACCAGGAAGGAAGTGACTACTGGTGTTCAGCAACGGTTGCCCATGTTTGTAATAACCAGGTCAAAGATGTTGCTTCCTCTAGTGGGGGTAAGAATGAGCATGTCCATGGCATTGGAATCAATAAATTCCAGGAAGCTTTGGGCCAGTGTATTGGTGCATGAGTAGTTTTCCCAGTTGATGGAGGGATAGTTGAAGTCACCTAGTATGAGAGCGTTGGGTTGGACCCTAATAGTTTGAGGGTGCTTAATAATGTGGAGTGAGAGTCTTGTGACATGGTTTGGGACCTATAGCAGGCTATGACCTGAATCACCATCTTACCCAATGTTAGTTGTACCTGAAGTATATCAGATGCATTATGCTGGGCTACTAGGCTGGAGGTGTGCATATCTTTTATGAATATGGAGACACCACTGCCTTTGGAGCTTCGGTCCATGTTCTGGGTCCAAAAGGTGTGGAATGAGTTATACCTTGGTAGTGCAGAGGTGCTTTCTGCTGCTTTAAAACAGGTCTCCATTACAGCACAAATGTCGATGTTCTCCATTTTGAGGAGTGCTTTGAGCAAGTACATCTTGAGATTTAGACTTCTAGCGTTGAGCAGCATGAGCCTCAGATTTAATTTATTTATAGCTGTTATGGTGGTAATTTGGTCTTTGAAACATCATCTAAAAAGGCACTATAGGGGTGGCAGAACCTTAACCAGTATCCGGAAACCCAGGGTTGACAGATGCGGGCCATCTCTGGTGAAGCATCGGGGACTGTCAGTCATGTCATCTCAAGCAGACAGATACTGGATCCCCTTAGAATGACACCAGAAACTTAGCCAATTGTTGAAGTCAATCATTTTTTTGCTTGTACTGCGGTATCACTACGGGTGATGGTAGGATGCTGCTCAGGGCTAGGGTCATACCTGCCTGGGCCACATAATCTGAGAGCTCCTCCATGTCTCTTTTCTTGTAGTCCGGGGAGGTGTGTCTCAGGCCATTCACACCCACATGGACAATGGCAGAGTCATACTTGTACCTGTTGTGGAGTGACCTGAGTGTGTGTGTTATGTGTCGGATTCTGGAACCTGATAGAGAGCTGACTGTTACCTTCTCGTTATTCAACCTAGTGAGTGGGACATCAGTGTGCCTCACTATCGAGTCACCTATGATTAGTGTACTGGGCAAGCTGTTTTGCCTTAGAGGCTTAGGTTGAGGGGGAAAATAAATCAAGCAGTACTTACTGAAAAATAAAGAATTTGCTTGCCAAGAATGATGAAAAGAGGGGAGTCACATGAATGGCTACTGCCTGGCTACTACTAATGCTGGTCTCTGTACAGCTTCACTCTGTGGGATACAATACTCCTTTGCTTCTTCTCTCACCAGAAGCAGAATGTTAGCACCAATCCCAAGAAGAGAAGCAGGCCACACCTTCTTAGTGATCCATAGTCTTGTCCCAGATGATGCAAGGGTCTGCAGGCTTGTAGCCTTTTCCTGGTAGATGCCTTGAATAGCAACCAGACCAGTCAGGAATGTTGAGCAGAGATACTCACTCTCCAACCAGAAAGAGTCAGGAATCAATGCACTCTGCTCCTACCCTCACCAGGATCAGAATATAAGCACAGATTCCAAGCTGTCACCTATAAAGCACTTATTAAGCTTCCTGGTGATCAGCAGTCTCCAGGAAATAATGTAACTGCACTCCTTCTCTCACCAGGAGAAATCAGAAGCACTAATCCCAAGATGACTACTGAGAGGCAGAAAGTGGGCTCTCCAATAACTGGTGGTCTTGCAAAAGATGCTTAAAGATAAGATGAAAAAAATGGTTTATCCTAAACACTGCAGTGTGCACTAGAGACGTTAAATGTGAAAGTAGGTAACTTAAGTTTTATCTGTCAAGAAAGTTAAGTTTTAGTAGAGAGTCGCTATTTTTAAAACAGCAAGATAGACTGAACGTGGATGGTCACTTTTGTATTCTGGTACTACTGGATACAGTAGGATGGCCAATAAATTTAAATAGTTGAAGGGGAGTGATTTCACAAAATGATAATGTGCTTACGTACACCAGCCAGTAAAAGCAGAGAGGAAATGAGATATATGGTCAAATTAACATAAGGGGCCGGCAACTAGAAAGACAGTGGTGTTTAAGAACACAACAGTAACTGACTGGGAAGGTGGGAAAAATGTCTGTCTGACTCACAAGAGACAGGGCTGTGGTCTCTTTTCAAGTTTTTATATGCAGTTAAAAGTAGAATACAAGTAAAACACAGTGTAAAGAAAACAAATCACAGTACACAAAATAGAAAAAGGCAATAAAGTAATACAAAATTCAACAAATAAGTAGTTACATCACAACAAATAACACCAGCAGTTTTGATTTACAAAAGATAGAACTTCTGTTCATATTCCGGACAAGCATTGAATTCTCTTCCACACCCATAAAAGACTTCATGTGTCAACCCTTTTGGAAGCTAATTAAATGTATCTAGGTAGACCGTTACTGTGAAATGCCTGAAAAGCCTGCATTTGGTACCTCTGTGTATGATGAGGTCACATTTCAATCACTATCTGACAGTTCTTAGTAAAATTTTCAGGAATTATGCTTTCACCATCTAGTATATGCTGTCCTTAATTCTGATATTCCTTCTTTCAAGGATGCATTGCACAAACATGTCAGGGCTGAAGTTGATTTGTCCATACTGCCATGGTTATCTACAAGGATTTTTGGTGGCAGCATCTTGGCAGATGCAGAACAGAAATAAGTACTTTTTTTAAATTCTGATTTAATATCATTGAGGACCGATATGTTTTAGATATCTATTGTAGTCTCCACCCTTGAAAGATATCATATACCCACACCTTACAGAAGTACCACTTTCTAATAGCAATTATGACTACTGCCATACTTGGTCATTATGTCTGAATCTCTTCGGTTCTATAGGCCATATGTTTCCTTAGTCACAGCTGAAATCTGATTCAGACCATCACCACCCCCTCCCCCTGTCCTGCGGTATCTCAGAAATGTACCTCATTTTCAATCTCAGTTGCTAATTTATGATTGAATTCACATGTACTCTATGTTAAGCAAATATCTTATTGTTAACGTGTCCACCAACATGTATAATGCAATCTGATCTACATCATTTGAAAATTATTACTATTGTCCACTGCTCCACTGGGGACAGAGTGTGTCTGAAAAGGCTCATTGTACCAGCCCACCTACCCTGATATCAAACTGCAATAAATACATATATGTGAGATTTGTCTGTAACACAGTTGTCATACTGAAAGCTGTTTTAAGCACTGTTTATATTGCATAGCTCCACTTGCATTCATTTTCATAATGTCAAGCCTTCTTTTCACATGTATGCAACTACACTGTAGTTGCTTGTTCCATAACACTGAATAAATGACTGCTTTAACAGAAAAGGGGGTGTTCATTGTTTTTGTCTAACATGGTACTTAAAACATTCTTCATGCCTGTTCTGAACTTCTATACAAATCCTTCTTCTAATCCATTGTAGCAAGATCCCCAGGTATATTTTGTCAATGAAAAGAACACCTGAGAAAGGTAACATGACAGCAGATGTTCAAACAGATCACTGTTACAGTAGCCATTACTATACAGTACTTACTCAGCCAAGGATCAGACATGTGGCATATCTGCAAAGCTTTAGGCTTCTTTTATACGCACCTTACGTCTCACCTTGGCAAAAGATTACATGCTGGCATAAGAGGGGTATAGGGTATGCCAAAAATTGGAGCTTTCTTACTAAAAATGGAGGCTGAAACCTGAAGTGCTACAATATGTTAGCCAAAACAGTAAATAGTGGCATGTCATGGCAGAAGGGTAAAGGTGAAGTAGAGTGCCCCATCTCAGTCAAATGAGAGATGGAAAAAAGAGGGGGTAGGTAAGAAGGTGCTAATAGTGCAACAGTGATAAACTTAAACATTGACTGTTATGCTAAGTTAACTTACACAACCACAGCATGTTCTTCATCAGATCACTGCTGCAGTAGCCATAACTATATGGGATCACTGCTATAGCTTAGCAGGAATGGGTTGATGTAGAATAGTCAGAGTCTAGGAGACCCTGTTAAACAGCTTTAGCAAATCCTGTTTTAGCTTGTACTGATTAGTAAAGGTCTGCACTAGCATCTCATTAGCTGCCTCTATTATAGACATAGAATCCACCCCCTTAGCAAAATGTCTCAGTAGTAGCCACATCTCTAGTAGAGTGAGCTTTGACTTTCTGAGGGCTTTTAGCATGGTGAGAGTAACAAACTGAAAAGCCTCAGACAGTCATTTGGAAATGGTTTGTTTTATATACTGGCACCCTTTCCTCTTTTCATCAAAGGAAACAAGAATATGGTTAAATGTTTCTCACATCTTTTATCCTGTCAAGATAGAACCTTAACCATATGTGGACACCAAAGTATGAAAGATATTTTCTCAGCTGTTTGGGGTTCAGGAATTGTAAAACAGAGCATGTGTATGTACCTTTAAGATGCAAATAAAATAAAAACAGAACATCGGTGGGTGCACAATAAAGCTGAAGGACAGCTAAATTTTCCAAAGTTTTATTACGAGTATTCACTCCACAGTACAGCACATACGCAAATTAACGCTCAACAACAAAAGTACGTTTTCGTTTTAAAACTTCTTCAGATGTGGGCTAGTTAGTACACTATAGCTATTTAAACACATTCAAATTAAAAAAAGTCCAGTCAAAACCTATCAGTTAAGGTGACACAAACTTTTAAAAGACCATTAAAGACAAAGTGTATGTATTTAAAAACAATGTGTGAACAATATATGAAAGTGTATAAAAATTGTTTAACCTTCCAGTAAATATAAATATGAACAATATTATCAATTCATTTAAAATGTTGGTGTTATAAAATTGTAGAAAATAATATTAGTTTGTTTGTTACTTTCGACTTTTCCCGGTTAGGGGTCGCCACAGCGGAACTCCGGTCCGCTAATGACTGGCAGTAGATTTTGACATGCTGGCTTGCCAGGCCTAATTCACAACCTTCAACGAAGGAATGCCCATTCATGCATGTCACCACACAGAAGACGCTCTAACTGAGAATCGAACGGGCAACGTCTAACTGTGAGGCAACAACGCCACCGCAGCACCACCACCGCAGTATATAGAAAATAATACTAGTATAGGTTAATAAATCAAAACATTAATAAACTTGATTACAGCACCATCTTGTGGTAGATATAGTACATTACTCGAAAAAGCATTCTAAAACCTTCACAATTATCACCTATTTAAAATATTATGAAAGAAACCAAAACAAGTATAAAAAATTGTTTCCAATACAAGTAAAAAATACAATAAATAAATACATGCAATTAAAATAGGATCATTTAATACCTTACAACTATTTAATAAAAACTCATTCTTCTGTTACAAAATTCAATGAAATAAACGAAGATATTAATAGATACATAGTTAAAATAGAAGAGCAAAACTAAAAATTCATGTTCTGGGGCTTTATAATTTAGCAGCTCTTAGTTTAAGAAGGGGGGCTATCGAAATACAATCATTTAGCCCTGGCCATTTATTAGCTTGCAAAGTTACTTGCCACCAGAGCTCTCTATATTCAATTCTTTCTTCCCATAAGCCACCCCTTTCATCTTTTCTCACCTTCACTAATACAAAAAATAAATGCTGTGCATCCAAGCATTCTAGTTGATATTTATAGAGTGCATTTGTTTCTTTTTTATTCTGTACCTCATATAAATGCTCATAAATTCTTCTTTTTAATTTGCGCTCTGTCTTTCCCACATGGAATGCTTGACAGCACGTACATTTTGCTCAGTACACTATCCCGGTATCTTCACTGTTACTATATACTTTGCCCTCTAATACAATTTTTCTACTTTCCAAGTATATGGTTTCCTTATTAAAAATTATGGGACATTGAGCACAATGCCCACATTTGAATGTTCCTTTTCATCTCGTATTATTACTTCGTATTCTTGTCATAACATTCCTTTCCAATAAGTTCTTTAAGCTGCTATGCTGTAATGGCCATTAGGTAAGCTTGTCTGAGATTGTAAGATGCAAGTAAGCTTTAATAAGCATACTGTTAAGGAATTGCCAACATTGAAAGCCTTTCTGTTGTTGCCATGCAGAGAATACTTACATAACTAGATAACGTATAAGCCTTGGGTATTGAAATGCATATGACAGTATTTGTAATAAAGGACAGACTTACATTATTTTAAGAAGCTCATTACATTTGTTGGAGACTTGCGGTCATCTTTGCAGGCTTTACCTGTAAACTAAACAGATTGCCAATCTATCATGTGTGTTCCATAACCTGTGCAGTAATCTTTTAAGCAATGTATTTTGAGCTTGTTTCTTGTTTGCTTTTCATTTTTTTTACTTTGATCATTTTTCCCCATGAAACAAGTACATAGTTGTTGTCAGGCAGCAGGTCTTTTTTGGATAAGAAACATTTTTGCAAGTGGGGGTATCACAGAGATTGCTACTTTCAGTATGTTACTTGGTACTTTAATAAAGCTGAATATAAATTATAATTAGAACTGCAGTGGAAGAAGAAGTGGTTTGAGTTGAGTGCTGCTTGTTTTTCCTATACTTGATTTTGACTGGCATTCCAGTAATGTATTTAAAAAGTGATTTATTTTTTCATGCCTCACAACCTTTTTGTTTCCATCTAGATATTAAGCTGTCATGCAGCAAATGCATTGAAATATTTTTTTTCTTCTACACTTCATTTTGTCTTGATTGGACTCTTATAATGACGGTTTGGCACCCAGGGCATTGTATTTAATTAAAGTTACAGTTTTTGTGGTTTTAAGCATAGCCCCTCCCCTTTCTAGTTGGTCACACCCCTTCCAATTAACCCCACCCATTCAGCTGTCTCCTGCAGCCCCCCCCCTTTGATTTAAAGTCACCAGCTGCCACTAGTGGTAGTCAGTCTATTTATAAGTTTATTTAAGTTTGAGTTACAAAGCCTCATTCCTGATGTGTTTGTGTGTAACAAAGCTGCTTGAACTAAACCACAACTGTTCATCTGTTTTATCCTGAACAGACAAGTGACATGAAGGAACACAGGTATATGAATGATCCAGTTCAAAGTAAATTCTTCAACAACCTTAAGCATAAATGAAGAGTTGGTTCTAATACTCATCCTGTCTTTATGAAAATCAAAAAAGGTTGTGTGGACATTGAGGCCTGTAATTCAGACACCCATCTATAAGAAGACAGAGGAATGAGCAAAACGGCCTTCCACATCAGAAATTTTAAAGAAAAACTGTTTGCAAGTTCAATAAGCAGGCAGAATTAAGCTCTCCAAAACAAAGTTGATATTCCATGGAGGTGCCACTTGTTTTCCAGGTGGTCTAATATGTAACACCCCTTTCAGAAAGTGCTTGACTTGACATGAGAAAGAAAGGGGGGCCCAAAGCTTGACAGACAGAAATAACCAAAAGGTACACCTTTATAGACGTGCACAAAAAGCCTGTATTATACTTGTCACCTTTAATTTCCCCATTAACTGGTCAAAATTTCTCAAAATATTAAATCACTGACATACCGAGTTGCATCTATTCTTAACCAATGCTGTCATATTATGTCTAATTTGGTATAACTATTTAAACTGTAGATATTTTTGTGTTATTTTTGAAGATTGTAAAATTATTGCTGTTATAATGCTTTTGTAATACTTTGGAGCTTTTCTCCCTGGCCTCCAGTGAAAATGGGCACCTGCACACAGTTGGACTTTCCTGGTGATCAAATGTCAGTAAATAAATAAAACCCACATTTGCAAGGTTTTGTGCTTGTATACAGCTCAGCAAGCTCCTGCCTGGTGCCCTGCAGAGTTCTACAGCAGCAGAGAGACAAAAGAGAGACTTTGGAGTGATTAAGTATCATTTTTCTGCATTTTCTTGCTGCCTTTAGCTAATTCCACCTGAAATGCCGATTTTTTAGAGTTTCTGTGATTTAAAAAGCTTGTTTCAGCTACATATTGTACTTATTTTACTGCCTGCATTTTAACAAAGTCATTTTTGTGTTTAAATTACCTGTTTAACTGTTGTAGGCTACGCACTCAAGTGTGATAGCCATTTCTGTGCATTTAAAGTGTCTTATTTATTGTATCTGCTTTATTTTCTGAAAAAAAAAACAAAAAAAACTTGTTTTCCCACCTTTCTAAGCTAGTATAGTCCAGTTTTCAGGTTAGTGCTGAATTCAGGGCTGTGTTACAAGTTTCTGTGCTTGTCCATACCTTACTTGGATAGAAGGAAGTTTCTCTGTTCACCTGTGAGAGAGGGGATCTTTGACTAGCATATCTGTCCCTGGAGGAGTGGTTTCAGCCCAGAAAGTAGTAGTTTATTGGCCATTTTGAGTTAATTTCTATCTCTTTCATTTCCCTGCTATAAAACCTGCATTAGCGTGGTTTTGTGCGCCGGTTAACTAGGGTATAACTATTCCCGACTCCACAAAGTCTACTCTTCAATTTTTCCCTTGGAACTAGACAACCTTTCAACTTAAGCACTCAAACCATTCACTTCTCAGCCCGGCACTTGCTCAAAACTCATAGCAAGCACTAATAAACCTTAGTACTAGACCCCCCTATACTGTAGAGAAGGACAAAGCTCTCTATTCGACCTTACCAGCCAATCAGTAAAACAGCTCACTGCATCTATCCAGGCATGTTCAAAGGGAAGTTTCAGGTGTACTCTCTGGTCCAACTGGTGAATCTGGGCATTTTGAGGCAATGTTACAACTGCCTCATGTACACAGACAACCCTCTCCTCCTACCACCAAACACTAATACATGCAAGAGATGCAATTATACAGCCAAACTGGAGGCTAAGCTCTCTCAGCCCAAGACTGGACCATACAGTCAAGAGGAGAAAGGAATTACTTGCATCACACTACCAGTCTCACATAGACCTATGAAACCAGCACCGGCAGTAAACACACATAAATACATGAAAACATACTCGGAGACTCTAAATAAAAATAAGCAAAAGGAACAGAGACCTCCAAAGCAGACATCCAAGCAACCTACACCCCCCAACACAAACCATGAAACACATACTTCACAAAACCAGTTTGCCACACAATCACAGCCCTTAAGGCAAAATAACATACCCAACACACTAGTAATAGATGACTCTATAGTCAGGCACACTGATGTCCCACTCACTAGGCTGAACAAGGAGAAGGTTACTGTTAGCTGCCTGTGGGGTGCCAGGATCCGCCACATAACACAAGCACTCAGGTCACTCCAGAACCAGTACAAATATGACTCTGTCATTGTCCATGTTGGTGTGAATGACCTGAGCCGTCCCTCCCTGGACTACATGAAAAGAGACATGGAAGAGCTCTATGATCACATAGCCCAGGCCGGTATGACTCTGACCCTGAGTAGCATCCTGCCCTCACCAAGAATAATACCATGGTATAAAGAAAAATTATCAATTTCAACAATTGGCTAAGCTTCTGGTGTCATTCAAAGGGAATCCAGTGTCTGTCAGCCTGGGATGACATGCTGCTTCGCTAGAGATGGCTTGCACCTGTTACCCTTAGGCTTTCAAATACTGGCCAAGGCTGTTGCCACCCTCATAGTGCCTTTTTTAGGCAAGGTTCAAAAGAGAAACCCACCATCGTAAATAACACAAGTAACAAAAAAACTGAGGGTAATGCTACTCAATGCCAGAAGTCTAAACCTCAAAATGCATGCACTCGACGCACTCCTCAGTATGGAGAAAATCGATATATGTGCCATAACAGAAACCTGGTTTAAGGCTCCAGAGAGCACCCCAGCACTTACCAGGCTGCAACTCATATAATACATTTCGGCCACAATACCCAGACCAAAATACAAAAGCCGGGGGCGTATCCATATTCATCAAGGATACCCACACCTCCAGGTTAGTGGCACAGCACGATGCTTCAGAGATCATCCACGTGCAACTAACAATGGGCAGAACTGCAATTCAAATTGTAGCTTGCTGCAAATCACCCACCATGTCCCAGGACTGCCATTATGCATTTCTGGAAACACTGGGAAACATAAAGGTCCTACCAAACACCCTGATATTGTGTGATTTCAATTACCCAAACATTAACTGGGAGAACTACTCAAGTAATAACTCCTTTCCCCAACATTTCCTAGAATTTATAAACTCAAATGCCCTGGATCAACTGGTCAACACCCCCACCAGAGGTGACAACGTATTGGACCTGGTCATCACCAACACGGGTGACCGATGTTCCACACTGGAGGTCAACCCCTCTGGTTATATCTGACCATAAACTAATCACTCTGGATATCCACATTCCACCCCCATCCCCCCTTAGTCAAAGAAACTACAGTGAAAAACTTTTCAAAAGCAAACTTCACATTACTTAGGACCGAGGTGGAAAGTTCAAATCCCCCATGTTAAAGGATAACGCTGCCCAAGCTGCAAAATCCTTTACGAATGGACTCTATGGGCACCTACAAGAATGCATGGATCATGCTATCAAAAAAAAAACAAAGACTCACTCCTCCAAGAAAACAAAACCAGTCATGTAGACCCCTGCCATAAACAAGCTATACAATAGAAGGAGGAAACTAGTACAGAAAAGAGTAAAATCCCAAGAAGGGAAGACATCGCTGATCAGTATCAGCAAGAAACTACGATCCCTCATAAAATCATCCAAGGCTAGCTTTGAAAGAAAAATTGCCAAGGACTCCAAAGATAACCACAAGGCATTCTTTAGCTATGTCAAGAATCTAAGTGGCAATTCTCAGATCTGCTCGGAGTTAGTGCAGAATGGCACAAAATATGCTGAACCGACCGATATCGCCAACATCCTGGCAGACAGGTTCAGTGCAAACTTCACCCCCATTTCACCCCCAAAAGGGCCCATAACCATACCAGAAGAATGTAGTGCCCCTGAAATCACAGACACTCAGGTTAAAACAGCCCACTCCAAAGCCAAAAACACGGCATCAATGGGACCGGATGGTGTCCCAAACTGCGTCCTACATTAGCTCAAAGATGAACTAACCTCTCACCTAAACACACTGTTCAAACTCAGCCTCTTCACAGGCTATGTGCCCATAGAGTGGTGCACAGCAACAGTTATTCTGCTCCACAAAGGTGGAGCCACAACAGACCCCTGGAACTATCGCCCTATAAGCCTGACTAGCTTGGTCTTCAAGGCTATGGAGTGCATCATCATGGATCTCATTAACAGAGACATTGGAAACCTCCAAACACTGGACCCTACCCAGTTCAGCTTTGTTATGGGCAGATCATGCCTCCTAAACCTGGTGGAATTCTTTGAGACAGTTACCAAGGCTATAGATGAGGGGAAAAGTGGTCCACACAGCCTACCTAGACCTCACAAAGGCCTTCGATACCATTCCCCATTCTGGTATTATAGACAGGCTCACCAGCCTGAACATAAACCCCTACATCAAGAGATGGGTTGCCAACTAGCTCACGGACAGAACCCACATTGTAGGAGTTGCAGGAGCTAGGTCTGACTCTAAACCAGTTACAAGTAGTGATCCCCAGGGCTCAGTCCTAAGACCCCTCCTGTTTGGCATATACTTCTCAGAGGTACAGACAAGCACAGGAGGACTATGGCTGACCACGTTCGCAGACGACTGCAAACTGGTGGCTATAATTGACTCTCTGGCTGACACAGACATTCTCCAAAAGGATCTCACCGAGACAGATACCTGGTGTCAAAACCATGGCCTCAAGCTAAATGCCAAAAAGTGCATAGTCATCCCCTTTGGAAAAAACAAAGTACCCACAAACTACAACATAGGTGGTAGCCCTCTAAATACAGAAGATGTAATAAGGGATCTGGGGATCCAAGTAGATAGTAATCTCTCCTTTGATAATCACATTGCCAAAATGGTTAGAAAATCCTTCTATGTGGCCCACCTAATCACAAAAGGGTTTGCATCCAGATCAAAAGAGGTCATTGTGCCCCTCTATGCATCATTCATCAGACCCATCATAGAGTACAATGCCCCATTTGAGATGTACCTTACAAGACACCTGCAACAGCTGGAAAGACCACAGAGGTACCTCACCAAGAGGATCACTGGCCCCAAACAGATGCCCTATGCAGCTCGACTGAAGAAACTCCAGCTGTACTCAGTTGCATACCGCCTACTCAGAGGTGATATCTGCCTGACATACAAGGCCATGTCCAATCCAGAATTGATGGACATGTTCCACCTAAAGAAAACTATATCCCCTTGAGCCACATGCTCTAAGGATCTAAACCTCACCACACCAGTAAATAGGACGTGCTGGAGGGATAGATTCCTGTCCCAGAGACTTACCATGCTCTGGAACAAGATTCCAATCTACATTAGGCAGAGCTCCTCACTAACACTCTTCAAGAGAAACCTTGATGAGCAGATGGGAAACAGAACGTTTACCCCAGGGATCACTTCAGTGGGTCTGCAGGACAGAGGCACAGGGAACTATTCTAAGGGGGCGGCGAAAGCCAACACATTCTGGCTAGGCTTATAAATGCCTTGGGCAGATAGCCTAGTACCTACCCATGAACCTATGAACCTAATAAATAAATAAATAATGAGCAATTCACATAGGTACTGAAGAACGAGAGAAGTTCCTGCTTGGAATGGATCTTGTTCATTACTATGGCACAAGGAAAAAAGCAAGACCATTCAGGATAATCCAACAACACAGCCAATTTTATTCAAAACTCCATAAATGCTTTCATTCCATACTTTGTAGAACTTCAACAGATAAAAATACCACCCACAAATGGTTTAAATACATTTTAGAACAATCATGTGGTGCAATTAAATAAGTACAATCAAGCAATGTAAAGCTACCTACACCAAAAACTGTATACATCAGTCAGTAAAAGTGTTAAACAACTGTTGAATAAAACCATCATGTAGTAATAAAACAGTTTTTTCTTGTTTAAGTAAAATGCAATAAACCCCCATCCAAAAAGAAAAATAAAGGAAAAAGAAAAAATAAAGTTGGTGCTGAAATAAATATATCATGCATCAGAATGAGTGAATGTAAAGGAAAAATAGGAATGCCATACCACACAACTTGTCCTGTGGATCTTTACCAACAGTTGTTGTGGGATTACATTACATGACTGTGATAAGAGAAGCAGCCATTCTAGCAGGAAATAATGTTACACCATCACTTTACAAACCCCACACAGTATCACAGCAGGACAAACACTGGCATATCTGTTTAGGGCAGAGGCCATACCTCCCAACTGTTCCTAATTTTCAGGGATGTCCCTGATTTTGAAAGAAAATATAGCTCTGTCCCTATGAATCCCTCCGAAAACTACTGACTTTGGCCAGAAAGGTGGTGAATTACACGTAATGAGTAATGACAATAATTAAGAGTTAGACACTTCTTTTACTTCAGGTGTATTAATCCATATGCTCTGGTTCTCTCAAAGTCTCAACTTAATAGTGCTAATATTTTAAAGGTGTCCCTGACGTTTTCTCTACAACAATGAATACAACATTGGGATGTGTACTGGGTGGGACAGTCCTGGATGGCTCCCTGGTTAGTTCCCTAGCCTCTGTGTAGTAGAGCTGATGGAAGTGATCCATGGTGTGACAGTTCAGTTTCACATACCTCATCAAGGCTCCTCTGGAAGAATGTCACTTAGGGACTCAGCTTAATGTAGGTTGGGAGCCTGTTCCAAAGCAAGGGAAGTCTGTGAGTTAGTAATATATCCCTCCAACATGTTCTATTCATTGTTGTGATGATGATATCCCTAGAACATGTGGCACAGTGAGCTTTTGTTTACTTCAGATAGTGCATGTACATCAGTTCTGCATTGGACATGGACCTGTCTGCTGGGCAGAGATCACCTGAGTAGACAGTATGCAACAGAGTACAGATTGAGTCTTGTTGCATGGGGCAACTGTTTGAGGCCAGTAATCCTCTTGTTGAAGTACTTCAGTGGTCTTTCCAGTGCTGAAGGTGCCTAGTCAGATTCATCGCAAGTGTGCCATGATACTCTCTGATGGGTCTGATGATTGATGAGTAGAGGGAACCTCCTTTGACCTACATGCAAAGACCTTGGCAAGTTGTGGGAATACATAGCATGATTTTCTAACCACTTTGTGAATGTGCTTCCAGAAGTAGAGATGACTATCCACATGTGCCCATAGATCCCTTATTATTACTTCCATATTTAGAGTGTTGGCACCTATGTGGTATTTGTATGACTGTAGCTCGAGGCCATAATTTTGACACCACATTTGTCTGAATGAGACCCTTTTTAAGGATGTCTCTGTTGTCCCAAACATCGATTATGACAACCTTTTTGCAGTCATCCACAAACTTTGCTAATCAAAGCCCTCGTGTGTTTGACTGTATTTCTGCAAAGTATACATCAGACAGGAGAGGTCCCAGGACTGAACCATGGGAGACAGCAGTTGTTACCAGCTTGAACAGGAGACCACAGTTCTTACCTTGTGGGATCTATCTGTGCCCCAGTTGGCAATCCATCAGATGACATACGCGTTTATGCACAGATTGTTGATTTTGTGGATACGACATGTGTGTGGGATGTTGGAAAAGGGCTTTTCAAGGTCTATGTAGGCTGTCTGGAGCTCATTTCATTAATGTATGTCCTGGGTGACTGCCTTGAAAACTGTCTAGCAGGTTTAGGAACCATGATCTGCCCCTGACCAAACCAAACTGGGTAGGGTTGGGTGTTTGTAGGCTCCCAATAGCTCTGTTTATGAGTACCATAATGATGGACTCCATGGCCTTGCAGATCAGGCTTTTTAGGCTTATAAGACTATAGTTCCCATGGTCTGTTGTGCACCGACACTTGTGGAGTGTGCCAAACGTTGCTGTAACCCATTCAACAGTTTCATATCCTGTACAGAGGGAAAGTCTCAACAGACTGTTCAGGTGCAGGGTCTGTTTGTTTTGGAGTTCACATATGACACAGCCAGGGAAACCATGTCATCCCATAGATGCCGTGTTTTTAGGTTTGGGTAGAGCTGTTTAACCATTGTATATGTGATTTCTGGGTTTTCACAGTCTCCAGGTATGGTAATGGGCCCTTTTGTCAGTGAGAGGGGGTAAATATGTATGAACCTGTCTGACAAGATGTTGGCAATGTCAGTCATGTACATGTATTCATTTACACTTTGCACTGACTCAGAACATATATGAGTTTACATTGATATTTATGACATAGCGAAAGAAAGCTTTGTGGTTCTCTATGGACTCTTTGACAATATTTTTGCCAGAACATGGCTTGGATAATGTTAGGAGTGCTCATTGTTTCTTGATGATACTGATGGCTTGGATAATGTTAGGAGTGCTCATTGTTTCTTGATGATACTGATCGGAGATTTATTGATCTTTGGATTTTCACTTTCTTTGAGCAACTTAAGTACTTGTAGTACATAGTTTGATTATGTCAGGAGTCCAATATATTATATGGGTCTGTTTTCATATAACTGTGTGCGCAAGGCAGGATCGGTGAATAGTGACAAGTTTCTGGGGTAAGAACTGCAACTGCCAGATATGTGTGGGCCACTGCTGTATTCAGACATGGCCTGTGTGTGTGAGCATGCCCAGTATGACCTTTCAGTATGTTGCTGACTGAAATTGTCTAAATTTGTTTAAGTGTGTGAGCATGCCCACTATGGGCATATATACTATATGTGTGTGAAAAATCAAGCTGGTTTTTACTTCAGGGCTCACCTTTGTGTTGTACATCAACAGGAAGCATGCTGTGCCTGCAGGGCTTCCATGAGTCAATTTGCATAGACTTATCAACATTTCTACATACAGGGGGACAGCTATTATTTGTACATTTCTACCCGGGGGGGGCACACCTGATTGTTACTGTGGGTGTACATAGGATGAGGGTTACACCTGACACTTATACACATTTGCTAGGCCTGCACTGCTATGTCAGGTACTCCATTTCAGTCTGTACTGTTACCTGTTGTACTGGCTTGAGGCATACCACTGTACTATAGACCTTAGCTTCCAATTACACACATTAGTTTGTGACTTCATAGCCTACCCAACCCACATCACACTGCCTGGACTGCTGTTATCTGTTAACTTTGACATTCCTCTGATATGTGTCTGTTGAAAGTGCATGTTTATGAAATGCTGTCATGGCTTAGTGGTTCAATACTGTGACTATAGTGCACAGTATCCTGAGTTCGAGCCCTGTCACTACTTTTTATTTTCCTGCTGGGCAGACCTGACTGGTTAAGGAACAGTAAAGCAGGTGTGAGCAGGTATACCCGACTTTGCTCAACTTTGACCGACCTTGCCCGACTTTGCCCAACATTGCCCAGCATTGCACAACGTTGCCCGACGTTGTGCTGGTTATCGCAGTGCGCAGCTACATGTAATTGTATTTAAATATGCTTAATACTGGTAAAGTGTGCTTAGCAGTGCTTATATTGCTTAAAATAGGGAACTTATGCCTCAGGTGGTGCTGCAGGGCTGCCTATGTTGGATGCGTATATTACACTCCCTATACATGTTTGAAAACAGTTACTGTCAAGTTAGGCATCCCTTTTACTGTATGTGTGAGTCAGAGAGAGGTGTCATTTTCCAGGGTTCCTACTGAGTCAGTGTATGTGCTATGCGTTGCCTCTTTGCCAAGGCCAGGGCATACTGGGCACGTCTCCTTCTGCCTACTGGGGCAAGCTCAGGTTGTTCCTCCTCTGAGTCACTCTGTGCCTGTGCAGGCCTTGGCAATGGTGGGGGGCTGTTTGGCAATGCCCCATGTTGTTCCTGCTGCAGCTGTTTCTGGAGGATCATATTGTGTAGCATGGCACATACCATGACAGTTTGGGAACATGTAGTTGGTGAGTACTGCAAGGCTCCACCAGATGTGTCCAGGCACCGGAACTGTGACTTGAGCATCCCAAACACATGCTCAATTATGTTTCTTGTTTGTGACTGTCAGGGATGTCCCCATTGGCGAATCTCTGGTACAGCTGCATCAGATGCCAGATGTGGGAATCGTGATAGCTTCCAGGGCAGCCAGAACACACATTCATTATTATGCCCTGGGCATCGCATACAACCTGGCAGTTGATGGAGGGGGAAGCCCTTGCAGTTGATGTAGACCCTACCCTGCTCACCGGCTGGTGCTTTGATGTGTATGTGCATGCCGTCTATTGCACCCACTACCTCAAGGTATTCTGCTATTTGGTGGAAAAGACGCATATTGCTGTCCAATGCCTCATGGGAATTGGGGAAATATACATGCTCACCGACATGTGCTGACATGGCATCCAGGAACTGGTGCAGTACCCTGGATGCTGATGCCTGTGAAATCCCCGTCATATCACCAGTTGGTCTCTGGAAGGTACCTGTAGCTAGTATTCTTAGGCCAACACATACCTTGGCATCCACTGGGATGGGTCCCCTCTGTTGGTTCTGTGTGTGAGGCGTGGCCAGCACAGCTCAACAATTTGCTGCAGGAAGTCTCTGCCCACCCTATAGCACTCCACTATCTCCAGCTCATGTAGCCTCTGGTAGGTTACCCTGGGTCTGTACACTCTTCTACGTCTCCTCACTGTGGGTTGCTCAGCAGGATTCACAACATCACCACCCTCAGCACCTTGCACATGTTGGTTTATGATAGCAAGAGCAGCCCCTAATATTTTGTCTGACTTAAGCTTTTTAAGCTTTCCCTCTTTGTATGCTGCAGTTTTTCAGAGTTCTTGAGAGAAAACAGCGGGGGGGGTGGGTAGTGTTTGCAGAGTTTAAAGTGCTGGGCTGGTCTAGTCTGCTGCCTGTGTAATTGGCTGATTTAGATATTTTTCACCTGGCAGCTCTGCTAGTTCTCCTTAGTTAACTTCCTACTTTTTCTTTTCCTTCCTTATCCCTTTCAGTTTCCGCCCAGGGCAGCACTGCCCAAACAAGCACACATGCGCACACACACGCTGTGCATGTTTCAAAGGAGTTTCCTATCTTTTAACATTGTGCAGCTTGGGTTTGAGGCTTTCAAATAGGACAACTGTAGATAAGCCCCTTTGTAACCTGAGCAAATAAGGGCAAACACGGGCTACTGTGCTCCAATTAGCTTACAGCCTGTCTGACACACCTACTCATGATGTCACCTATATTCTAGTCTTATACTCACCTACTCCTACTCTTAGACTCTTGGGACATGCCTCACATGCTGGGAAAAATTGGGATTCACTATCCTTATCCTCATTTGCATAGGATTGCCTACTAATGCATGGTTACATCTCTCACACTGAGCATCCCCCCTTAGCAACCAGTAGTCATTGGCCATATTGTCTGCAGCTTGCCATTCACCTGCATGGCAGAATAAGCGTTTTAGTGAAAATGCCTAATTTTGGCTTTTTTTAATTATTTTCTTGTGCTATACTTAAACATCGGAGATTGGCAAAAAAAAAAAGTTAATTTATCTTAATTTTAAACATTTTAAAATGCCAATGGCCTTATATTTGGCCATTGGCATGCTTCTTTAACTGTATGCATCCTTTATTTGGAGCTGTCATCGCTCCGTTTAGCTATTTGCAGAACGGTACTCCATTGCTAACGGAGTACATTTCTGTAGCTAAGACTACTCTTCCATGGACAGCTTCATGTTTCCTGGATTGCAAGTTTACCTCATTTGCATGGATTTTACCAGCAAATTAGGTAATTTGCATAACATGATGCTGTCCATGCAAGACTGGCTTTAGAAGCTCTCGGGCATGCTCTTGCCAACTGTTCCTGGATCGCATGGCAAACATATTGCCTGTCTGATGTCTTACTCTACTCTACAACTCTGTGCAAGCTTTCGTAAATCTGGTCCAAAGTCTAAATCTAAAGGAAGTGAATACATTATAAATATAATGATAATGAATATAATTATAATAATAATTAATATAATTATTATTAATTGATTAACAATATAATAATAATTAGTATTAAATATTTGCCTCTTCACTAGCAGATTTAATTTAATGTAATCAGTATGGCAGTGCACAATGTTATTTATTTACATATTTATTTATTTATTTAATGGTAGCCTGTGCAGATTTTCTTAGGGCACAAATTTAATGTGCAAGCTGTTTTGCACATCTGGGAGGGGAATAGCAATAAGAAAAGAACAGAAAGCAATCAAGGTAAGTGAAAAACACAGCCTGTAACATCATGGGTAACCTTCATTATAGATTAGGTAATGCCAGTGGGTATATCCATCAATTAGGGACAACTGTTAATAAGAGTGAAAGGGAAGGTCTACTAGAGGGTAGTGAGACCAGCTATGTTATATGGGTTGGAGACAGTGGCATTGACAAAAAGGCAGGAGTCAGAGCTTGATGTGGCAGAGCTGAAGATGTTAAGATTTGTACTGGGTGTGACGAGGATGGACTGGATTAGGAATAAGTATATTAGAGGGTCAGCCCAGGTTGGAAGGTTTGGAGACAAAGCCAGAGAGGCAAGATTATGTTGGTTTGGACATGTGCTGAGGAGGGATGCAGAGTATATTGGGAAAAAGATTCTAAGGATGAAGCTGCCAGGTAACAGGAAAAGAGGAAGGCCTAAGATAAGGTTTATGGATGTAGTGAGAGAGGACATGCAGGTGGTTGGTGTGACAGAGCAAGATGCAGAGGACAGGAAGAAATGGAAACAGTTGATCTGCTGTGGCGACCCCTAACGGGAGCAGCGGAAAGAAGAGGAAGAAGAAGGGACAACTGTTCTTTTCTGACGTGGTAAAATTCATTTCTTTAATATACATAGTGTTGTGTGTTTTTTCTAAGTTAAAATGGGATGAGGGTTCTGAAAATATATTTATTTTTTGTTTGAGTATTTTCACTGAAGCACAGAGTCTTAAAAAATTAACATAGGTTGAAGTGGAAATGAGAAGAAGCAGCTGTGTAAGACATCAGCCAGCAAAACATTAATATGTGTATGTAACTCCAAGGTTATACATGACATTTCCTTGAAAAGTGTATTTGTAATAGGTATGAGTAATAACTTTCTTGCATAATGGCTACTATGTCCTTATTACCATGAAAGGTAAAAGGTCAGGTGAAGGCAAAAGCAAATTGAATTATATTAAGAAACAAAGGGTGCAAATAACAGGGTTCCTGTTACAAGAACGAAGACTCATTCTTTCGAATGCGTCTCAGTCAAACATAAAAGACTGAAAAGGCAAAATATCAAAGCTGCTTTTAAGCGAATTCTTTCCCTGGGAAAGAATTTGCTTGGCCGCTTCATTACTTTGCCATTTTCGGCACTGTAGTGCGGTCTCGGAGTTGGCATATTTAAGTGCGGGGGTGTGGGGGGCAAAGTCCACCACTTAATGTAATGTTGTAAAGTGTTTTCTTTTTTTTTTGTTGGAACAGCGATTTTATTCCCTTGGAAAAAAATCATTGTTCTGACAGTTCTACATTGTAAGCTTTCGCTTACATAGGGTTGATTAATCAGTGTTCGCTTTTTTAAGCGTTCGGTGATGTAGTATGGACCCAGATAACAGTGTTGCGGGATACACAGTTGCATGGAAATGAGTGCACAAATTTGACAAAAAAAGATTTTGGGATGGGCATTCAGCAGAATGTCAAGGGCAAAGAGAACATAGAGTAGTAATGCTAATTGTTAGGCTTCAACAGTTATTGAAGATGAAAAAAAGACTATAATGGTATAATGGTAAGGGGGTTACTGGAATGGGAGGAGGATTACACTGATATATACTTATATTCCACTGCTTTTATAAAATGTAAGAAAAAATTGGAAGAAATAATTAGCGTTCAGCAAGGAATATCATTTATGGGTAGGAACTGGCGTATGGTCAGCAGTAGAGAAAATGTATTTGGAGGACCTAAAATGGAAACATAAAAGGGGAGATTTCTGAATAAATGCTTGAGAATATTTGTTATGAAAGATGTGAATTCAGTAGTAGGAGCTCTGACATAATCTGCATATTATTCACCAGGGTACAGTAAATGGGCTAGACTGGATAAAGATTATATTTCACAGCATGTATACATAATTAAACAAATGTAAAATCACAACGAAGAGAAAATCCAGGAAATCCAAGAATATTTAATGTGCGAGCGCTTTCATTCACAACTACTGAACTTCTTCAGACACATTCATAAAAAACACCCCTCCCTTAAATACATTAAAAACTCACATGACACAATTAATTAAAACGCACATAATTTCTTAAAGGTATATCTACTTTTCCACCTTAAGTCCACTTCCATGTTGTCATATATTTAAAAATCCATATATATATATATATATATATATATATATATATATATATATATATATATATATATATATCCTCAACACAAAGCTTCTACACTAATAATACTTTTGTTAAACCCTTGTTAGATTCTTTAATCTTAACAGACACATAATGGAACATTGGTCATTTAACCCAGGGGGGCAATGAGCATTAAGTAACAATTGCCACCACAGTTCCCTTATTTCCAATTGTAATATGGTATGGCCACCCCTATTTCCTTGTGTAATTTGCTCCATAACTCTAAATTTCAAATAGTGGTCTAGATACTCATTTAAATGCTTCACAAAAGCATTATTTGCTAAATAGTGGTCTAGATACTCATTTAAATGCTTCACAAAAGCATTATTTGCTTTGTTTTTACTTGTACAATAGTTATGCTCATAAATTCTCTCTCTAGTTTTGCGGTCAGTCTGACAGACATAAAACCCTGGGCACATTTGGCACTTAGCTAAATAAATTACACTTCTCGAATTACAGTCAAATTTCACTTTTGTAGTAAACTCTAGCGCTTGTATAACGTATTTTGTTCCGATATCTATAAACTTACAATAAGGGCATGCTCCACATATAGACATCCCTCCATTTGGTCACTTTATTAGAGGTTTCCTTTCTAAAATATTTTTCAAGTTGGGACCCTTTTTATGCACTACCTGGGGTACCATCCTCACATTTTTCTTAAATTCCAAATCCTCCATCAAGATGCATCAATTCTTATTCAAAATATTCTTTATACTGTACGCATCGATAGAAAAAGTAGTAATTAAACTAATTTCATGATGATTTTTATTTCCAATAGTCTCAGTATTCTTAGGGAAATTTTGTATACTTCCTTGTACATTACCCTCTTTTAGAATGGGTACAAGGTACCCCTTTACCTTTTTATTTCAACACACTCCATTTGAAATTCAGACTTAAGGGTAGTGATTCTGGCTGCTCAAACCAATTGCCCCTTAACAATAGATCACTTCTGATAATAGGGGTGGCAGCTAGAAAAATGTAGAAAGGAGTTAGAATACATTGATTTTTGGAAATTCTTTGCAATATTACAATCCCTATTATTAACATTCATTAAATCCACATCCAAGTACGCTATCCTTTCAACCTGAAAATTAGATGTAAATTTCAGGAAAGTTGTACTATTATTCATAACATCAACAATTTCTACTGCTATATCACTTCCCCCATTAATAACCATAAATATATCATCCAGATATCTTGTATAATATTCTTCTTTCATCTTCAATGTTCAATGTTTCATTACTAAATACATACAGATGTTCCCACCGAGCCATCACTAAATTAGAAAGCTGGCCTCGCAAGGGGATGCCATAGCCACTCCACTTTTTTTGCAAGTAATAAGCTTTTTCAAACATAAAAAAGGGGAAAAGGGCTACCTTGTACCCATTCTGAAAGAGGGTAATGTACAAGGAACTATACAAAATTTCCCTAAGAATACGGGTGGCCATACCACATTACAACTGGAAAGAAGGGAATTGTGGTGGCAATTGTTACTTAATGCTCATAGCCCCCCTGGGTTGAATGACCAATGTTCCATTATATGCCTGTTAAGATTAAAGAATCTAACTAGGGTTTAACATACAGGAATATGAATAATATTATTACTAATTGTATAGTATTATTAGTGTAGAAGCTTTATGTTGAGGATATATATATATATATATATATATATATATATATATAAAACTATAAATGGATTTTTAAATATATGACAACATGGAAGTTGACTTAAGGTGGAAAAGTAGAGATACATTTAAGCATTTATAAGTGTGATTTAACTGACTGTGACATGTGACTTTTTAATGTTTTTAAGGAAGGGGTTTTTTTATGAATGTGTCTAAAGAAGTTCATAGTAAAGTAGTTGTGAACAAAAGCGCTCACACATTAAATATTCTTGGATTTCCTGGATTTTCTCTTGGCTGTGATTTTACATTCGTTTAGTGGTGTTTATTTTTTAGTTCTATGTGTACATAATTGAAAGCTTTGACACACATCCAATAACTATTTCAGATATTGCCCCAATAAAACTAAGATAACATTGCAGAGTAATGAAGTAAACATGAATCTGTCAAAAAGAGACTGGACACTGGAAATGATTTGAGAGCAAGGAGAGAGAGAGAGATTGCTTCAGAAGGGATAGCTTGTGAGTGGGTTAAGATAAAAATGGAGTTTATAAACAATAGAAACGGGAATGAGAGAGAGATAGGAAAGAAGTAAATAGGAATTATATAGAAGGGGTGACAAAGGTTTAAGTGTTACCAAATAAAGGGGATTTCAAAGAGCAAGAAGAAGAACTGAAGAGTGCAAAAGGGAAAAAGACCTTTTACCTTCCATGGTAATAAGGGTGTATTTGGATAATGTACATGAGTTTAGAAAGGTTGTTGTTACGCAACTATTTTTAATAACCGCAGAACACAAAAACTTTTAGCACAATGACTTAGGCTGCAGAAAATAGAGATGGGGGTTGCCAAACTTAAGGACACTATGACAAGTATATTAACCAAAGATCCTATAGAGACATTTTTGGAAATTTTATGAAATTTTGTATAAAGCATATGAACGTGGAAACCAAAAAGAGGCACAGGTATAAATGTTTGTTCCAAAGTTAGAGGAAGATGAGGCTTAACAATTAATAGCTAAGATAGGAAGAGGTAAGACAAAACAGTGAAATGTAATCAGTCAACAGGGAAGTCTGCATGAATAGGCAATATTCTCATAGAAGTTTAGAAGATTGGAGGAAGAATGTGATAGAGATCTGGAAGGTTCTGTATTAAAAAAAAGTGGGGGAGGGGCAGTACCAGTATCTAGAAAGAAAGCTGTGGTGCCTGTAATACCCATAAAAGGTAAAGACCCTACAGACACAGCATCATATAGGCACATTTTCATTTTAAACCATGGTTGTATAGTGTTTACCAGCTAAGAGAATTGCAAAGATGTTGCATACCCCAGGGATTACTTCAGTGTCACTGCTTGACAGAGGCACAGAAAAATGATAGGGATAGTTTTTATTCAAACTAAAGGGGTGGCGAAAGCCACATAACTATGGGCTAGGCTTATAAATGCCCCTGGGCAGATAGCCTAGTATGAACCTAAAAATCAATAGAAATGGATCATTGTAGTTTTATAGAAGGGTGGCAAACATCTGACTACAGTAATAGAACAATAATAATCCAAAGGGAAGGAGAAATTAAGAACATTATACTTTGTTGGTGGGTCTTAATGCAGAGAACACATTTTATAGAGTCATCTGGGAGTAGGGCAGTAGCCATATTTCTTGATAGAAAAATAAGGCTAGTTAGGAAGCTATATAAATTAAATTGTTTAAAAATTATTTAAAAGATAAATAAAACAAAAAATATATGAAGGGTTGGAGGGAAGAATTAATGTGGGAGGGAACAAGGCAGATGCTTTCTCTTTCCCTTTACTTGCTTTATATTTAGAGCCATTCGCAAATAAAAAAGGGACTCTCAAATTCGAGGCACTAAATAGTATTGTAAGCAGGAAAAGATAGTTTCATTTGCAGATGATTTTATTTTGTCATTGAATAATCCAGAAAAAAACATGTTAGTGTTGTGGACCATTTTGAGACATTTCAAGTCTTTTCAGGATGTAAAATTAATGAAGATAAAACAAAGACTACAGTGGTTAACTATAAGGGGCCATTTAAGGGCAAGCAGAACCAGCATCCCTAAAGGGTCTCCTGGCTGCTTCCCTCTGGATGCAGTGGAGGACAGTCTCTCTGTCTCTCTCTCTCTCTTTTTCTCTCTATTCTCCTGCATGGTTGGCCATCACACAGAACTCTTTGGGTGGGGAGAGATAATATTCAGAGGGTATTGCATATTCTTTTTTTATTTGCTGATATTCTTAGGGATCTGATACAGTTTCTATGAAAACAGTAAAATGTGTTGAAAGAACCCCATGAAAGGAACTTATCTGCCCAGAAGTGAAAGAAAGAAAGAAAGAAAGAAAGAAAGAAAGAAAGAAAGAAAGAAAGAAGCTGACTGTCAAGCCTCAGAAACCTATGATAAACACTGTTGGGGGCGGCAAGAAAATATTAAAGACAGGTTAATGTTTTCTACCTTAGTAGCTCAAGCTTGCATCAGCCTTGGTGCAAGTGTGGAGAAAGTCAAAGGCTTTGGAAGACTGGCTGCCTGTTATAGTCTTGGCAGAATGGACCCATATAGCTAAGTCTACGTGGGCGTGTTTGATGTAGCATCTAAAGTTATAGTAGTGCAGTTCTCCTGCTGGACCTTCCCATACTTGGACTTCTGGCTCGTCTCTGCTTGAAGTGAGAGGTTATTTGCTACTGCTGTGCTTAGCCTTGGACATCTCTGCAAACCTTACAAAATCCAGTCTATGTCCAGTGCAGGCCATACTGTTTATCAGATGCCATCTGGACAGAGGATGTGTACTCCTCTTCCTGTCACAAAGAACTCACATTCTCAGAGCCTCTGTCCAATGTCTCTTGACCCACTCTTCTCCATCAGCAGTCTTGGTACTTCAGGTACTAGGTCTCATAGCTTTCACTATAGTCAAGGTTCACCATGCCGATATCACATGCGTATTTTACAGCGCCTAGTAAGGGTTCAATGATACCAGATGTCAGACCATCCTGCTACCCCAGTAATGTTGCTTCAGCTCTGCAAAATTCATTTATAATGGTGTCTGTTTTTTCAAACAAATTCAGTGAGAAGATCGTTTGTTCTTCTTCCTCCAGCAGTGACAATCATGGATGCATCTTCCTTAGGGTAGGGAGGATTTGGAGAAGAGGGTAGTACAAGTAATGTGGAATCAGAGGCCAATCTTCACATAAATATCCAAACAAAATGAATCCACTTAGCCTTGCCAAAGTCCTGCAAATCCAAAATAAGCAAAACAGAAGAAAAGATGGCAGGACACTGCTGCTGCTCAATAAAACTTTTAATAAAAACTATAAAACAAGTGAACGAAGTAATCCAAGTGCAGACAAAATGAAAAAAGGTTAGCGCTTTCGGGTTACACCCTTCTTCAGACAACAAACACTGCATGCACATTCTTTTTAAAAAGAGTCACAACCAATGAAAACCTTATAGGTCAATGAAACACACGCCTCTTCAGGAGTGTGGGTTTTAAAGGAATAACATCATTTAAACCTGGGGGTAGGTGTGCCATTAAGTCTATAATCCATTTAGTTTCATCCAAGGCAGTCTGCAGCCTGACATCCCCCCCCCCCCGATTATTCATTCTGATGTTAACTATCACTCTAAATGAAAAGCTATGTGTTGGATGTATGCATATATGCCTATACAAGGCATTGCTGTCATCCCTATTCCTTATACTTCCTAAATGTTGTAGGATTCTCACCTTGAACATGTTTGTGGTCATGCCCACATAGAAACTGGGGAATTTTGTGCATTCAGCCAAATAGACCACATTTGAGGTCCTGCAAGTGGCTCTACCCTTAAAAACAACATTCTTCCCGGTGGTTCTATGTATGAAGTTAACCTCTTTATTAATAAAACTGCAAGCTTTACACGTACCACATGGAAGTGTACCTGCCCTGCTCTTAAATGGCCTGCTCTCAGAGAGACTATTCTCCTTACATAAAATGTCACTCAGGTTCTTATTCCTTCTATATTGAAAATAAGGTCTGTTATCAATTAGCCCCTTTAAACTAGTATCACTGGTGAGGATATTCCAGTTGTTGTTAACAATTCTACAGATGTCACTAATGTTACTCCCATAGGTGAACAACAACTTGGAGCCTCTCTGTATGGTGGTATCCTGCACGGTCACTACGGGAGCCTGGAGCTGATTCCTATTGAGCCAAGGTCTAGATTTAGTCTGTCTATGGATCTTACCACTATCTATAGCATTCCTTACCATATTCTTCCCATAGCCTCTCTGCTCAAAGTGCCCCGTTAGATTCACTAACTCTTGTTCAAATTGCTTGTCATCTGTGCTAATCCTGGAGACACGACTCACTTGCCCTCTAACAATGTTTGGGAAAATATGGCGAGGATGCATGCTGTCGTAGGACAGCAGGGTGTTTTTCCAACAGTCTTTCTTGTGTAGGCTAGATGTAAAGCCTACTTGTTGTTGTGTGACCCTCACATCTAAAAAATCTATAGAGTGGTAAGATGTGTTCGCACTAAATTTAAGGAAGGTGGTGGTAGTATGTAGGTATGACAAAAAACTGTTAAACTTGTCATATTCTCCATTCCAAAGAATAAAAATATCATCTACAAATCTAACATACATCAAGATGTGATCCTTCCAAGTAGCATTTCCCAAAATATTCGTCATTTCCCATTTTGAGAGGACAAGGTTCAGATAGGTATTGGCACAGGGTGTGCCCATGGCTACACCCTGTGCTTGCTCATACGTGGAGCCAGCTCCCAGAAAACATTATTGTCCAGCACTAATGTTAACAGATCCCTAATGAGTTCTATTTTGTTCTCAGTGACACCCAAACCTGTCAAAAGTTCAATTATAGAGGTAATACCATAATCATTGTTGATCACTGTAAAAGACTGTTAATGTCTAGTGTCACCATAAGAACATTATCTACATTAGCAGGTTTGATAATATTCCCCAAGATCTGTAAAAAATGCCCTGTGTCTATCAGGATATTATCCATTTGTTGGATATAAGGTTTTAATAAAAAATCTATCCAAATGGAGACATTTTGGTTACCCATCCCTGCCGAAACAATCGGCCTAAGGGTGGGTCATTCAAACATTTGTGCAGTTTGGGTAGTGCCTTAAATATTGGGATTACTGGTTTCTCTATCAGTAAAAACTGATAAGTCTCTTCAGTGATACTAAAGTTGTTCTTCAGGGTATTTAACTTCTTATGTACTTTATCAACTATATGTTTTACAGATACAGGATTAATCTCTATATAAGCCATATCATCTTGTAGCAAATGTTTTATTTTGTCATTGTACCATGTAGTGTCCATTAAAACAATAGCTCCCCCCTTATCCGCCTTTTTTATTGTTATAGAAGCGTTGTTAGCTAATCCCTTCAAAGCTGTGGTCTGCTCTGTAGTTAAATTATAGTATTTGGAAAAGAGACCTTCGGTATAATACTTGGCCATATCTTTCTCACAAGCACTCAAAAAAAAGGGACTAACTTTTGTGCCTAGCAATCCTTGTATGCATAATGAGGTAATTACTGACATCATGTTATTTTGTAGAAACTTGATGCTGAAGAGCATGTTTGGTAATGATACATCCAACTGTAATGTACCTAAAAAAGCAAGTGGATTTATACCACAGCTTTCACCCACCTTACACCTTTTTTTGAGTGCTTGTGAGAAAGATATGGCCAAGGTTTATTTAGCATTGTGAGAATTTCAGGACCTTCTGTCTCTGGGAATGACATCTGTCCATACAGAAAATATGTCAGGAATATGTTATTTAAACAAGCAAGGAGAAACTAAATCTTACCCCTTTGTCGACAGGCAATGAGAGTCTGTCAGTGGGTAAGTGCTTTGTAGCATTTTCTCATAGCTATGTTCATTTTGCGAAAAGCCAGCTCTCTTACAGGCAGGCTTGACAGAACTATCCTGATGCCTCATGAGTGTTCTCTCAATTCAGTGGTAACTCATCAAATTTTTGCCTGCTGAGGCCAGGCTTGCTACACACTCTCTGCTTTACTAACCAACACCAGATGCAGTAGCTACTTTGCCCAGATTCCTCTGGAAGGCCAGTCACAAAGCTATGCTCTTATTTATTTATTAATGTTTGTTTACCAGGATAGTCTACTGGGCTAAACAGAGCCCATTTTCAGTGGAGGGTCAGGGAGAAAAGCTCCAATGCACAAATATAACAAGGTAATTACAGTACTGAAGTGGTTACAACAAGGTGTTACATTATTTACAAGAGTCACTACAGTATAGACATTGGTAATAAAAAAGATACAACTTGCTATACATGGTATTTACACTATTTACAAGAGTCACTACTATATAGACAGTGGCAATAAAAAGATATAATTTGCTACATAAGAAGATTTAGGAATAAAATGAAACAAAAGACAATAGGTAAGTGAGTTTAAATGATGAGAAATCTGTGATTTCTGAAATCTCTTGTCAGACATTGCGGCCCTCTGGTCTCCTCTCTGCCTTTCTATCTCTTTCCCTGATATACAGATTCTCACAGAAGGCAGCAGCAGCAGCAAAGCCAATGTGATCTCATTGGTCCACGCTGACTATGACAAAATAAGGTTTCTTTTACTCCGCCCACATTCAGATCTTCTGTCTTACCTGTCCACTCAGCCTTACCTGGACTTACTTAACCTGAAGTTAATCACTTGGTTTCTCCATTTTCCTTAATGGCCAAAAACTCATCATTATCCCAGAAAGTAATTTGTGTTATTTCTGTGTGTTAGAAATATTCCATTTATAAGGTATGTAAAAGTTAAAGAAAGCTTTTTTCTGTATGGGCATGCAATCACAGTACTGGTCCTTCCCCTACCTCTGTTCCAGACATTCTGCAGTTTCTGACAGAATTGTTTGGCTGACGTTCTAGTTATTCTGCAGTTAAAGTGCATTTAGCTTCAATTCAATTTTCTCCAGTTATGTTGTGTCTTACAAGCTGTGCAAGGCCTTTCTAAAAGGAACCTTTCTACTTTGCCTTCCTTTTAAGTGTCTTGATCCACCTTGGAACCACAGTTTTATACTGACCAGAGAGCCTTCTGGGACACCTTCATCTGAAGGCTCTGTCTTAGAAAACTGTATTTCTTGTGGCAAAGGGTTGCAGAATTATAAGTGTTGCCTTCCTGTCCTCTATTAAATCTTACATAAAGACAGATTTTCTCTTGGGAGTAATCCTTCTTTTATTCCAAAAGTGGCTGCAGAGTATGCATCTACCTGTTTACTGCCCCAGCCACTCTAACCAGGGAAATATATTCTTAAAACTCTGCATTCACAGTCATAAACCTTTTAGGAAAGATTAACAATTTTCATCTTCTTTTTTTCCAGATTAGAAGAAAAAGTTCCTAAGGTAACCCTTTTCAGATGGCTATCTGATTTTATTTTATTTGCATTTTCTTCACATAATGAGCCTCTACACAGCAAACCAAAGGTGTATTTAACACGTTCCCTTGCAACATCCACAGCCTTTTCCAAGAATGCCTCTGGGGATGACATCTCTGCTGCAACAATTTGGTCTGCATTGCACACCTTTGCCAAACATTCCAAATTGGGCATATTGTCCAGATCCAGGAGTTCTGAAGGGTATCCTGCCATGAAGCCACCCAAGTGTTCCGGTAGCTTGGGATTCTGACCGATCAGGCAGATCAGACTGACAAGATAATAAGGATGCCAAAGTTATGTACTTAAGATAACACCAGATCCTTTCCATCCTAGTCCATCCAAAGCAATATCCCTCTGTCCATCTCCCTTACAAATTGTCTATACTGGGGACCTTACAGGCCATCTGAAATCTCATTTGCCTGTCTCTCCACTCCTCTGTCTGCCATGGCCTTCTGTGGTTAGTCAACAAACTCAGTCTGAGGACAGTAGTTTCCAATGGGATTATGGCAAGGAAAAGATCTTAAAGGAGCTCAAGGTTTGTAGCACTAGCGTGGCTGGATCAGAGATGACGACCAAGTTAATTACCCATCAGTGGTATTGAACAGACTAGGGTGCATTATGGTAAGAACATAAGTTCCATTTACTGAGCTTTGTTTCTCCCAAACCAGTAGCCATCTACCTTCTCTTAGGAGTTTTATAGGATGTCTTTGTCTCAGTTTCCCCCCTGATTCCTAACCTCCAGCCTCCAAGAAACCTGACAGATTTTAGGGGGTACTTGATGCACATAAATGCCTTTATAAAAATCCTTAGACAATTCCCATTTTCTGTTGATGTGGATAGGTCATCTAAGGCCTTTTCTGCTTCTTACCCTGCATCAAATGACAAAAGTAGGTGTCTGATACATTTGGAATAAAAGGTTTATACATCTTCCACCTTTGGCATTTAAAAGAATTCATTACCAGTCATACTGCTTTTATCTCTGGAAACAGATGACTCGAATGCTTGGATCCTAAAAGTAACTCAGATTGGTTACAGACTGCAGTAGGCATCCCTTCCATCTTATTTGGCGATCAGTCCTCATCCAAAATAAAAATCCTCAAATCCTGTCAAACCTGCTGGCATGGTTTATGTGGATTTATGTCAGGAATGTGCTTGTTTCTATATAGGTAAAACAGAGAGGAAATTAGTTAAGTGTATTTATGAGCACATATATGATATTAGCAAGAAAACAACCACAAATGCCATTTTTAAACATATTAGTACATTTCCAAACCATTCTTTAAATATGTGGTTTCAGAACAGGTTGAGCAAAGTCCTAGGAGTGTCCCATGACAGTTGCATTTGGAGGAAAGAGAATTATTTTGGCCCTTACACTGGAACTCATATAAATGACCAGGGGTGAATGAATATGTTTCTACTGCCCAGTTTTAAAATTGAAGGCATTGGAGAGGTAGCGAATTTTAATAATTTTGCATTTTTTCTTTTTTCTTTTTCCCTTATTTTTCTTTTTGGATGGGGGTTTATTGCATTTTACTTAAACAAGAAAAAACTGTTTTATTACTACATGATGGTTTTATTCAACAGTTGTTTAACACTTTTACTGACTGATATATACAGTTTTTGGTGTAGGTAGCTTTAAATTGCTTGATTGTACTTATTTAATTGCACCACATGATTCTTCTAAAATGTATTTAAACCATTTGTGGGTGGTATTTTTATCTGTTGAAGTTCTACAAAGTATGGAATGAAAGCATTTATGGAGTTTTGAATAAAATTGGCTGTGTTGTTGGATTATCCTGAATGGTCTTGCTTTTTTCCTTGTGCCATAGTAATGAACAAGATCCATTCCAAGCAGGGCCTTCTCTGGTTCTTCAGTACCTATGTGAATTGCTCATTATTTATTTATTTATTAGGTTCATAGGTTCATGGGTAGGTACTAGGCTATCTGCCCGAAGGCATTTATAAGCCTAGCCAGAATGTGTTGGCTTTCGCCGCCCCCTTAGAATAGTTCCCTGTGCCTCTGTCCTGCAGACACACTGAAGTGATCCCTGGGGTAAACTTTCTGTTTCCCATCCACTCGTCAAGGTTTCTCTTGAAGAGTGTTAGTGAGGAGCTCTGCCTAATGTAGATTGGAATCTTGTTCCAGGGCATGGTAAGTCTCTGGGACAGGCATCTATCCCTCCAGCACATCCTATTTATTGTTATGGTGAGGTTTAGATCCTTAGAGCATATGGCTCAAGGGGATATAGTTTTCTTTAGGTGGAGCATGTCCATCAATTCTGGGTTGGACATGGCCTTGTATGTCAGGCAGAGATCACCTCTGAGTAGGAGGCATGCAACTGAGTACAGCTGGAGTTTCTTCAGTCGAGCTGCATAGAGCATCTGTTTGAGGCCAGTGATCCTCTTGGTGAGGTACTTCTATGGTCTTTCCAGCTGTTTCAGGTGTCTTGTAAGGTACATCCCAAATGGGGCGTTGTACTCTATGATGGGTCTGATGAATGATGCGTAGGGGGGCACAATGACCTCTTTTGATCTGGATGCAAACCCTTTTGTGATTAGGTGGGCCACATAGAAGGATTTTCTAACCACTTTGACAATGTGATTATTAAAGAAGGAATTACTATCTACTTGGATCCCCAGATCCCTTATTACACCTTCTGTATTTAGGGGGCTACCACCTATGTGGTAGTTTGTGGGTACTTTGTTTTTTCCAAAGGGGATGACTATGCACTTTTTGGCCTTTAGCTTGAGGCCATTGTTTTGACACCAGGTATCTGTCTCAGTGAGACCCTTTTGGAGGATGTCTGTGTCAGCCAGAAAGTCAATTATAGCCCCTAGTTTGCAGTCGTCTGCGAACTTGGTCAGCCATAGTCCTCCTGTGCTTGTCTGTACCTCCAAGAAGTATATGCCAAACAGGAGGGGGTCCTAGGACTGAGCCCTGGGGATCACCACTTGTAATTGGTTTAGAGTCAGACCTAGCTCCTGCAACTCTTAACATGTGGGTTCTGTCCGTGAGCCAGTTGGCAACCCATCTCTTGATGTAGGGGTTTATGTTCAGGCTGGTGAGCTTGTCTATAATACCAGACTGGGGAATGGTGTTGAAGGCCTTTGTGAGGTCTAGGTAGACTGTGTCGACCACTTTTCCCTCGTCTATAGCCTTGATAACTGTTTCAAAGAAGTCCACCAGGTTTAGGAGGCATGATCTGCCCATACAAAAGCGGAACTGGGTAGGGTCTAGTGTTTGAAGGTTCCCAATGTCTCTGTTAATGAGATCCATGATGATGCACTCCATAGCCTTGCAGACCAAGCTAGTCAGGCTTATAGGCTTATAGGGCAATAGTTCCCGGGGTCTGTTGTGGCTCCACCTTTGTGGAACAGAATAACTGTTGCTGTGCACCACTCTAGCCTGTGAAGAGGCTGAGTTTGAACAGTGTTTTTAGGTGAGGGGTTAGTTCATCTTTGAGCTCATGTAGGACACAGTCTGGGACACTGTCCGGTCCCATTGATGCTGTGTTTTTGGCTTTGGAGAGGGCTGTTTTAACCTGAGTGTCTGTGACTTCAGGGGCACTACATTCATCTGGTATGGTTATGAGCCCTTTTGGGGGTAAAAGAGTGGTGAAGTTTGCACTGAACCTGTCTGACAGGATGTTGGCGATATTGGTCGGTTCAGTGTATTTTGTGCCATTCTGCACTAACTCCAAGCAGATCTGAGAATTGCCACTTAGATTCTTGACATAGCTAAAGAATGCCTTGTGGTTATCTTTGGAGTCCTTGGCAATTTTTCTTTCAAAGCTAGCCTTGGATGATTTTATGAGGGATCGTAGCTTTTGCTGATACTGATCAGGGATGTCATCCCTTCTTGGGATTTTACTCTTTTCTGTACTAGTTTCCTCCTTCAGTTGTATAGCTTGTTTATGGCAGGGTCCACCAGACTGGTTTCGCTTTCTTGGAGGAGTGAGTCTTGGTTTTGCTTGGGATAGCATGATCTATGCATTTTGTAGGTGCCCATAGAGTGCATTAGGAAAGGATTTTGCAGCTTGGGCAGCATTATCCTTTAGCATGGGGGATTTGAAACTTTCCACCTCGGTCTTAAGTAATGTGAAGTTTGCTTTTGAAAAGTTTTTCACGGTGGTTTCTTTGACCGGGGGTGGGGACAGAATGTGGATATTCAGAGTGATTAGTTTATGGTCAGATCTAACCATCATGGGGTTGACCTCCGGTGTGGAACACCGGTCACCCATGTTGGTGATGACCAGGTCCAATATGTTATCACCTCTGGTGGGGGTATTGACCAGTTGATCCAGGGAGTTTCAGTTTATAACTTCTAGGAAATGTTGGGGAAGGGAGTTATTACTTGAGTAGTTCTCCCAGTTAATGTTTGGGTAATTGAAATCACCCAATATCAGGGTGTTTGGTAGAACCTTTATGTTTCCTAGTGTTTCCAGAAATGCGGAATGGGAGTCCTGGGACATGGTGGGTGATCTGTAGCAAGCTACAATTTGAATTGCAGTTCTGCCCATTGTTAGTTGCACGTGGATGATCTCTGAAGCATCGTGCTGTGCCACTAACCTGGAGGTGTGGATATCCTTGATGAATATGGATACGCCCCCGCCTTTTGTATTTCGGTCTGGGTTTTGGGGCCGAAATGTACAGTATGAGTTGTAGCCTGGTAGTGCTGGGGTGCTCTCTGGAGCCTTAAACCAGGTTTCTGTTACTGCACATATATCGATTTTCTCCATACTGAGGAGTGCCTCGAGTGCATGCATTTTGAGGTTTAGACTTCTGGCATTGAGTAACATTACCCTCAGTTTTTTGTTACTTGTGCTATTTACAGAGGTGGGTTTGTCTTTTGTGCCTTGCCTAAAAAAGGCATTTTGAGGGGGACAACAGCCTTGGTCAGTATTTGAAAGCCTAAGGGTGACAGGTGCAAGCAAAGCAGCGTGTCATCCCAGGCTGACAAACACTGGATCCCCTTTGAATGACACCAGAAGCTTAACCAATTGTTGAAATTGATAATTTTTTCTTTATACCGTGGTATCATTCTTGGTGAGGGCAGGATGCTACTCAGGGTCAGTGTCATACCAGTCTGGGCTATGTGATCAGAGAGCTCTTCCATGTCTCTTTTCATGTAGTCCAGGGAGGGATGGCTCAGGTCATTCACACCAACATGGACAATGACAGAGTCGTATTTGTACTTGTTCTGGAGTGACATGAGTGCTTGTGTTATGTGGCGGATCCTGGCAACTGACAGGCAGCTAACAGTAACCTTCTCCTTGTTCAGCCTAGTGAGTGGGACATCACTGTGCCTGACTATAGAGTCACCTATTACTAGTGTGTTGGGTATGTTATTTTGCCTTAAGGGCTGTGATTGCGTGGCACACTGGTTTTGTGAAGTATGTGTTTCATGGTTTGTGTTGGGGGGTGGAGGTTGCTTAGATGTCTGCTTTGGAGGTCTCTGTTGCTTTTGCATATTTTTATTTAGAGCCTTTGAGTATGTTTTCTTGTATTTATGTGTGTTTTCTGCCAGTGCTGGTTTCATAGGTCTATGTGAGACTGGTGGTGTGATGCAAGTAATTCCTTTCTCCTCTTGACTGTATGGTCCAGTCTTGGGTTGAGAGAGCTTAGCCTCCAGTTTGGCTGTATAAATGCATCTCTCGCATGTATTACTGTTTGGTGGTAGGAGGAGAGGGTTGACTGTGTGCATGAGGCAGTTGTAACATTGCCTCAAAATGCCCAGATTCACCAGTTGGACTGGAGAGTACACCTTAAACTGCCCTTTGGACATGTCTGGATAGGTACAGTGAGCTGTTTTACTGATTGGCTGGTAAGGTTGAATAGTGAGCCTTGTCCTTCTCTACAGTATAGGGGGGGGGTCTAGTGCTAAGGTCTATTAGTGCTTGCTATGAGTTTTGAGCAAGTGCCGGGCTGAAAAGTGAATGGTTTGAGTGCTTAAGTTGAAAGTTTGTCTAGTTCCAAGGGAAAATTTGAAGAGTAGACTTTGTGGAGCCAGGAATTGTTATACCCTTGCTAGCCGGCACTGCCCAGTGCGCAAAACCGCACAAATGTGGGTTCTATAGCAGGGAAATGAAAGAGATAGAAATTAGCCAAAAATGGCCAATAAATTACTAATGTCTGGGCTGAAACCACTCCTCCAGGGGCACATAGGCTGCCCAAAGCTCCCTCTCTCACAGGTGAACAGGGAGACTCCCGGCTATCCAAGTAAGGTATAGAGAAGCAAAGAAATGTGTAAAACAGCCCTGAATACAGCACTAACCTAAAAACTGGACTATACTAGCTTAGAAAGGTGGGAAAGCAAGTTTTTTTGTTTTTGTTTTTTTTTTTACGAAAATAAAGCAGAAACAATAAAAAATAACACTTTAAGTGCACAGAAATGGCTATCACACTTGAGTGTGTAGCCTACCACAATTAAACAGGTAATTTAAACACAAAAACTACTTTGTTAAAGTGCAGGCAGTAAAATAAGTACAATATGTAGCTGAAACAAGCTTTTTAAATCACAGAAACTCTAAAAAAATTGGTGTTTTGGGTGGAATTAGCTAAAGGCAGCAAGAAAATGCAGAAAAATTATACTTAATCACTCCAAAGTCTCTCTTTTGTCTCTCTGCTGCTGTAGAACTTTACGGGCACCAGGCAGGAGCTTGCTGAGCTGTATACAAGCACAAAAACCTTGCAAATGTGGGTTTTATTTATTTACTGACATTTGATTATCAGGAAAGTCCCACTGTATGCAGGTGCCCATTTTCACCGGAGGCCAGGGAGAAAAGCTCCAAAGTATTACAAAAGCATTATAACAGCAATAATTTTACAATCTTCAAAAATAGCACAAAAATATCTACAGTTTAAATAGTTATACCAAATTAGATATAATATGACAACATTGGTTAAGAATAGATGCAACTTTTTATGTCAGTGATTTAATATTTTGAGAAATTTTGACCAGTTTATGGAAAAATTAAAGGTGACAAGTATAATACAGGATTTTTGTGCACGTCTATAAAGGTGTACCTTTTGGTTATTTCTGTTTGTCAAGCTTTCAACCCCCCTTTCTTTCTCATGTGAAGTCAAGCACTTTCTGAAAGGGGTGTTACATATTAGACCACCTGGAAAAGAAATGGCAAATCCATGGAATATCAACTTTGTTTTGGAGAGCTTAATTCTGTCTGCTTGTTGAACTTGCGAACAGTTTTTCTTTAAAATTTCTGATGTGGAAGGCTGTTTTGCTCATTGCTCTGTCTTCTTATAGATGGGTGTCTGAATTACAGGCCTCAATGTCCACACAACCTTTTTTTGATTTTCATAAAGACAGGATGAGTATTAGAACCAACTCTTCATTTATGCTTAAGGTTGTTTAAGAATTTACTTTGAACTAGATCATTCATATACCTGTGTTCCTTCATGTCACTTGTCCGGTCAGGATAAAACAGATGAACAGTTGTAGTTTAGTTCAAGCAGCTTTGTTACACACAAACACATCAGGAATGAGGCTTTGTAACTCAAACTTAAATAAACTTATAAACAGACTGACTACCACCAGTGGCAGCTGGTGACTTCATATCAAAGGGGGGGCTGCAGTAGACAGCTGAATGGGTGGGGTTCATGGACAGCTTCATGTTTCCTGGATTGCAAATTTACCTCATTTGCATGGATTTTACCAGCAAATTAGGTAATTTGCATAACATGATGCTGTCCATGCAAGACTGGCTTTAGAAGCTCTCGGGCATGCTCTTGCCAACTGTTCCTGGATCGCATGGCAAACATATTGCCTGTCTGATGTCTTACTCTACTCTACAACTCTGTGCAAGCTTTCGTAAATCTGGTCCAAAGTCTAAATCTAAAGGAAGTGAATACATTATAAATATAATGATAATGAATATAATTATAATAATAATTAATATAATTATTATTAATTGATTAACAATATAATAATAATTAGTATTAAATATTTGCCTCTTCACTAGCAGATTTAATTTAATGTAATCAGTATGGCAGTGCACAATGTTATTTATTTACATATTTATTTATTTATTTAATGGTAGCCTGTGCAGATTTTCTTAGGGCACAAATTTAATGTGCAAGCTGTTTTGCACATCTGGGAGGGGAATAGCAATAAGAAAAGAACAGAAAGCAATCAAGGTAAGTGAAAACACAGCCTGTAACATCATGGGTAACCTTCATTATAGATTAGGTAATGCCAGTGGGTATATCCATCAATTAGGGACAACTGTTAATAAGAGGAAAGGAAGGTCTACTAGAGGGTAGTGAGACCAGCTATGTTATATGGGTTGGAGACAGTGGCATTGACAAAAAGGCAGGAGTCAGAGCTTGATGTGGCAGAGCTGAAGATGTTAAGATTTGTACTGGGTGTGACGAGGATGGACTGGATTAGGAATAAGTATATTAGAGGGTCAGCCCAGGTTGGAAGGTTTGGAGACAAAGCCAGAGAGGCAAGATTATGTTGGTTTGGACATGTGCTGAGGAGGGATGCAGAGTATATTGGGAAAAAGATTCTAAGGATGAAGCTGCCAGGTAACAGGAAAAGAGGAAGGCCTAAGATAAGGTTTATGGATGTGGTGAGAGAGGACATGCAGGTGGTTGGTGTGACAGAGCAAGATGCAGAGGACAGGAAGAAATGGAAACAGTTGATCTGCTGTGGCGACCCCTAACGGGAGCAGCGGAAAGAAGAAGAAGAAGAAGGGACAACTGTTCTTTTCTGACGTGGTAAAATTCATTTCTTTAATATACATAGTGTTGTGTGTTTTTTCTAAGTTAAAATGGGATGAGGGTTCTGAAAATATATTTATTTTTTGTTTGGGTATTTTCACTGAAGCACAGAGTCTTAAAAAATTAACATAGGTTGAAGTGGAAATGAGAAGAAGCAGCTGTGTAAGACATCAGCCAGCAAAACATTAATATGTGTATGTAACTCCAAGGTTATACATGACATTTCCTTGAAAAGTGTATTTGTAATAGGTATGAGTAATAACTTTCTTGCATAATGGCTACTATGTCCTTATTACCATGAAAGGTAAAAGGTCAGGTGAAGGCAAAAGCAAATTGAATTATATTAAGAAACAAAGGGTGCAAATAACAGGGTTCCTGTTACAAGACCGAAGACTCATTCTTTCAAATGCGTCTCAGTCAAACATAAAAGACTGAAAAGGCAAAATATCAAAGCTGCTTTTAAGCAAATTCTTTCCCTGGGAAAGAATTTGCTTGGCCGCTTCATTACTTTGCCATTTTCAGCACTGTAGTGCGGTCTCGGAGTTGGCATATTTAAGTGCGGGGGTGTGGGGGGCAAAGTCCACCACTTAATGTAATGTTGTAAAGTGTTTTCTTTTTTTTTTTGTTGGAACAGCGATTTTATTCCCTTGGAAAAAAATCATTGTTCTGACAGTTCTACATTGCAAGCTTTCGCTTACATAGGGTTGATTAATCAGTGTTCGCTTTTTTAAGCGTTCGGTGATGTAGTATGGACCCAAATAACAATGTTGTGGGATACACAGTTGCATGGAAATGAGTGCACAAATTTGACAAAAAAAGATTTTGGGATGGGCATTCAGCAGAATGTCAAGGGCAAAGAGAACATAGAGTAGTAATGCTAATTGTTAGGCTTCAACAGTTATTGAAGATGAAAAAAAGACTATAATGGTATAATGGCAAGGGGGTTACTGGAATGGGAGGAGGATTACACTGATATATACTTATATTCCACTGCTTTTATAAAACGTAAGAAAAAATTGGAAGAAATAATTAGCGTTCAGCAAGGAATATCATTTATGGGTAGGAACTGGCATATGGTCAGCAGTAGAGAAGATGTATTTGGAGGACCTAAAATGGAAACATAAAAGAGGGGAGATTTCTGAATAAATGCTTGAGAATATTTGTTATGAAAGATGTGAATTCAGTAGTAGGAGCTCTGACATAATCTGCATATTATTCACCAGGGTACAGTAAATGGGCTAGACTGGATAAAGATTATATTTCACAGCATGTATACATAATTAAACAAATGTAAAATCACAACGAAGAGAAAATCCAGGAAATCCAAGAATATTTAATGTGCGAGCGCTTTCATTCACAACTACTGAACTTCTTCAGACACATTCATAAAAAACACCCCTCCCTTAAATACATTAAAAACTCACATGACACAATTAATTAAAACGCACATAATTTCTTAAAGGTATATCTACTTTTCCACCTTAAGTCCACTTCCATGTTGTCATATATTTAAAAAAAAAAATATATATATATATATATATATATATATATATATATATATATATATATATATATATATATATCCTCAACACAAAGCTTCTACACTAATAATACTTTTGTTAAACCCTTGTTAGATTCTTTAATCTTAACAGACACATAATGGAACATTGGTCATTTAACCCAGGGGGGCAATGAGCATTAAGTAACAATTGCCACCACAGTTCCCTTATTTCCAATTGTAATATGGTATGGCCACCCCTATTTCCTTGTGTAATTTGCTCCATAACTCTAAATTGCAAATAGTGGTCTAGATACTCATTTAAATGCTTCACAAAAGCATTATTTGCTAAATAGTGGTCTAGATACTCATTTAAATGCTTCACAAAAGCATTATTTGCTTTGTTTTTACTTGTACAATAGTTATGCTCATAAATTCTCTCTCTAGTTTTGCGGTCAGTCTGACAGACATAAAACCCTGGGCACATTTGGCACTTAGCTAAATAAATTACACTTCTCGAATTACAGTCAAATTTCACTTTTGTAGTAAACTCTAGCCCTTGTATAACGTATTTTGTTCCGATATCTATAAACTTACAATAAGGGCATGCTCCACATATAGACATCCCTCCATTTGGTCACTTTATTAGAGGTTTCCTTTCTAAAATATTTTTCAAGTTGGGACCCTTCTTATGCACTACCTGGGGTACCATCCTCACATTTTTCTTAAATTCCAAATCCTCCATCAAGATGCATCAATTCTTATTCAAAATATTCTTTATACTGTACACATCGATAGAAAAAGTAGTAATTAAACTAATTTCATGATGATTTTTATTTCCAATAGTCTCAGTATTCTTAGGGAAATTTTGTATACTTCCTTGTACATTACCCTCTTTTAGAATGGGTACAAGGTACCCCTTTACCTTTTTATTTCAACACACTCCATTTGAAATTCAGACTTAAGGGTAGTCATTCTGGCTGCTCAAACCAATTGCCCCTTAACAATAGATCACTTCTGATAATAGGGGTGGCAGCTAGAAAAATGTAGAAAGGAGTTAGAATACATTGATTTTTGGAAAATCTTTGCAATATTACAATCCCTATTATTAACATTCATTAAATCCACATCCAAGTACGCTATCCTTTCAACCTGAAAATTAGATGTAAATTTCAGGAAAGTTGTACTATTATTCATAACATCAACAATTTCTACTGCTATATCACTTCCCCCATTAATAACCATAAATATATCATCCAGATATCTTGTATAATATTCTTTTTTCATCTTCAATGTTCAATGTTTCATTACTAAATACATACAGATGTTCCCATCGAGCCATCACTAAATTAGAAAGCTGGCCCCGCAAGGGGATGCCATAGCCACTCCACTTTTTTTTGCAAGTAATAAGCTTTTTCAAACATAAAAAAAGGGGAAAAGGGCTACCTTGTACCCATTCTGAAAGAGGGTAATGTACAAGGAACTATACAAAATTTCCCTAAGAATACGGGTGGCCATACCACATTACAACTGGAAAGAAGGGAATTGTGGTGGCAATTGTTACTTAGTGCTCATAGCCCCCCTGGGTTGAATGACCAATGTTCCATTATATGCCTGTTAAGATTAAAGAATCTAACTAGGGTTTAACATACAGGAATATGAATAATATTATTACTAATTGTATAGTATTATTAGTGTAGAAGCTTTATGTTGAGGATATATATATATATATATATATATATATATATATATATATATATATATATATATATATATATATATAACTATAAATGGATTTTTAAATATATGACAACATGGAAGTTGACTTAAGGTGGAAAAGTAGAGATACATTTAAGCATTTATAAGTGTGATTTAACTGACTGTGACATGTGACTTTTTAATGTATTTAAGGAAGGGTTTTTTTTATGAATGTGTCTAAAGAAGTTCATAGTAAAGTAGTTGTGAACAAAAGCGCTCACACATTAAATATTCTTGGATTTCCTGGATTTTCTCTTGGCTGTGATTTTACATTCGTTTAGTGGTGTTTATTTTTTAGTTCTATGTGTACATAATTGAAAGCTTTGACACACATCCAATAACTATTTCAGATATTGCCCCAATAAAACTAAGATAACATTGCAGAGTAATGAAGTAAACATGAATCTGTCAAAAAGAGACTGGACACTGGAAATGATTTGAGAGCAAGGAGAGAGAGAGAGATTGCTTCAGAAGGGATAGCTTGTGAGTGGGTTAAGATAAAATGGAGTTTATAAACAATAGAAACGGGAATGAGAGAGATAGGAAAGAAGTAAATAGGAATTATATAGAAGGGGTGACAAAGGTTTAAGTGTTACCAAATAAAGGGGATTTCAAAGAGCAAGAAGAAGAACTGAAGAGTGCAAAAGGAAAAAGACCTTTTACCTTCCATGGTAATAAGGGTGTATTTGGATAATGTACATGAGTTTAGAAAGGTTGTTGTTACGCAACTATTTTTAATAACCGCAGAACACAAAAACTTTTAGCACAATGACTTAGGCTGCAGAAAATAGAGATGGGGGTTGCCAAACTTAAGGACACTATGACAAGTATATTAACCAGAGATCCTATAGAGACATTTTTGGAAATTTTATGAAATTTTGTATAAAGCATATGAACGTGGAAACCAAAAAGAGGCACAGGTATAAATGTTTGTTCCAAAGTTAGAGGAAGATGAGGCTTAACAATTAATAGCTAAGATAAGAAGAGGTAAGACAAAACAGTGAAATGTAATCAGTCAACAGGGAAGTCTGCATGAATAGGCAATATTCTCATAGAAGTTTAGAAGATTGGAGGAAGAATGTGATAGAGATCTGGAAGGTTCTGTATTAAAAAAAAGTGGGGGGAGGGGCAGTACCAGTATCTAGAAAGAAAGCTGTGGTGCCTGTAATACCCATAAAAGGTAAAGACCCTACAGACACAGCATCATATAGGCACATTTTCATTTTAAACCATGGTTGTATAGTGTTTACCAGCTAAGAGAATTGCAAAGATGTTGCAAAAATCAATAGAAATGGATCATTGTAGTTTTATAGAAGGGTGGCAAGCATCTGACTACATTAATAGAACAATAATGATCCAAAGGGAAGGAGAAATTAAGAACATTATACTTTGTTGGTGGGTCTTAATGCAGAGAACACATTTTATAGAGTCATCTGGGAGTAGGGCAGTAGCCATATTTCTTGATAGAAAAATAAGGCTAGTTAGGAAGCTATATAAATTAAATTGTTTAAAAATTATTTAAAAGATAAATAAAACAAAAAATATATAAAGGGTTGGAGGGAAGAATTAATGTGGGAGGGAACAAGGCAGATGCTTTCTCTTTCCCTTTACTTGCTTTCTATTTAGAGCCATTCGCAAATAAAAAAGGGACTCTCAAATTCGAGGCACTAAATAGTATTGTAAGCAGGAAAAGATAGTTTCATTTGCAGATGATTTTATTTTGTCATTGAATAATCCAGAAAAAAACATGTTAGTGTTGTGGACCATTTTGAGACATTTCAAGTCTTTTCAGGATGTAAAATTAATGAAGATAAAACAAAGACTACAGTGGTTAACTATAAGGGGCCATTTAAGGGCAAGCAGAACCAGCATCCCTAAAGGGTCTCCTGGCTGCTTCCCTCTGGATGCAGTGGAGGACAGTCTCTCTGTCTCTCTCTCTCTCTTTTTCTCTCTACTCTCCTGCATGGATGGCCATCACACATAACTCTTTGGGTGGGGAGAGATAATATTCAGAGGGTATTGCATATTCTTTTTTTATTTGCTGATATTCTTAGGGATCTGATACAGTTTCTATGAAAACAGTAAAATGTGTTGAAAGAACCCCATGAAAGGAACTTATCTGCCCAGAAGTGAAAGAAAGAAAGAAAGAAAGAAGCTGACTGTCAAGCCTCAGAAACCTATGATAAACACTGTTGGGGGCGGCAAGAAAATATTAAAGACAGGTTAATGTTTTCTACCTTAGTAGCTCAAGCTTGCATCAGCCTTGGTGCAAGTGTGGAGAAAGTCAAAGGCTTTGGAAGACTGGCTGCCTGTTATAGTCTTGGCAGAATGGACCCATATAGCTAAGTCTACGTGGGCGTGTTTGATGTAGCATCTAAAGTTATAGTAGTGCAGTTCTCCTGCTGGACCTTCCCATACTTGGACTTCTGGCTCGTCTCTGCTTGAAGTGAGAGGTTATTTGCTACTGCTGTGCTTAGCCTTGGACATCTCTGCAAACCTTACAAAATCCAGTCTATGTCCAGTGCAGGCCATACTGTTTATCAGATGCCATCTGGACAGAGGATGTGTACTCCTCTTCCTGTCACAAAGAACTCACATTCTCAGAGCCTCTGTCCAATGTCTCTTGACCCACTCTTCTCCATCAGCAGTCTTGGTACTTCAGGTACTAGGTCTCATAGCTTTCACTATAGTCAAGGTTCACCATGCCGATATCACATGCGTATTTTACAGCGCCTAGTAAGGGTTCAATGATACCAGATGTCAGACCATCCTGCTACCCCAGTAATGTTGCTTCAGCTCTGCAAAATTCATTTATAATGGTGTCTGTTTTTTCAAACAAATTCAGTGAGAAGATCGTTTGTTCTTCTTCCTCCAGCAGTGACAATCATGGATGCATCTTCCTTAGGGTAGGGAGGATTTGGAGAAGAGGGTAGTACAAGTAATGTGGAATCAGAGGCCAATCTTCACATAAATATCCGGAAGATGAGGGTGGTTTATTTAGCATTGTGAGAATTTCAGGACCTTCTGTCTCTGGGAATGACATCTGTCCATACAGAAAATATGTCAGGAATATGTTATTTAAACAAGCAAGGAGAAACTAAATCTTACCCCTTTGTCGACAGGCAATGAGAGTCTGTCAGTGGGTAAGTGCTTTGTAGCATTTTCTCATAGCTATGTTAATTTTGCGAAAAGCCAGCTCTCTTACAGGCAGGCTTGACAGAACTATCCTGATGCCTCATGAGTGTTCTCTCAATTCAGTGGTAACTCATCAAATTTTTGCCTGCTGAGGCCAGGCTTGCTACACACTCTCTGCTTTACTAACCAACACCAGATGCAGTAGCTACTTTGCCCAGATTCCTCTGGAAGGCCAGTCACAAAGCTATGCTCTTATTTATTTATTAATGTTTTTTTACCAGGATAGTCTACTGGGCTAAACAGAGCCCATTTTCAGTGGAGGGTCAGGGAGAAAAGCTCCAATGCACAAATATAACAAGGTAACTACAGTACTGAAGTGGTTACAACAAGGTGTTACATTATTTACAAGAGTCACTACAGTATAGACATTGTTAATAAAAAAGATACAACTTGCTACGCATGGTATTTACACTATTTACAAGAGTCACTACTATATAGACAGTGGCAATAAAAAGATATAATTTGCTACATAAGAAGATTTAGGAATAAAATGAAACAAAAGACAATAGGTAAGTGAGTTTAAATGATGAGAAATCTGTGATTTCTGAAATCTCTTGGCAGACATTGCGGCCCTCTGGTCTCCTCTCTGCCTTTCTATCTCTTTCCCTGATATACAGATTCTCACAGAAGGCAGCAGCAGCAGCAAAGCCAATGTGATCTCATTGGTCCACGCTGACTATGACAAAATAAGGTTTCTTTTACTCCGCCCACATTCAGATCTTCTGTTTTACCTGTCCACTCAGCCTTACCTGGACTTACTTAACCTGAAGTTAATCACTTGGTTTCTCCATTTTCCTTAATGGCCCAAAACTCATCATTATCCCAGAAAGTAATTTGTGTTATTTCTGTGTGTTAGAAATATTCCATTTATAAGGTATGTAAAAGTTAAAGAAAGCTTTTTTCTGTATGGGCATGCAATCACAGTACTGGTCCTTCCCCTACCTCTGTTCCAGACATTCTGCAGTTTCTGACAGAATTGTTTGGCTGACGTTCTAGTTATTCTGCAGTTAAAGTGCATTTAGCTTCAATTCAATTTTCTCCAGTTATGTTGTGTCTTACAAGCTGTGCAAGGCCTTTCTAAAAGGAACCTTTCTACTTTGCCTTCCTTTTAAGTGTCTTGATCCACCTTGGAACCACAGTTTTATACTGACCAGAGAGCCTTCTGGGACACCTTCATCTGAAGGCTCTGTCTTAGAAAACTGTATTTCTTGTGGCAAAGGGTTGCAGAATTATAAGTGTTGCCTTCCTGTCCTCTATTAAATCTTACATAAAGACAGATTTTCTCTTGGGAGTAATCCTTCTTTATTCCAAAAGTGGCTGCAGAGTATGCATCTACCTGTTTACTGCCCCAGCCACTCTAACCAGGGAAATATATTCTTAAAACTCTGCATTCACAGTCATAAACCTTTTAGGAAAGATTAACAATTTTCATCTTCTTTTTTTCCAGATTAGAAGAAAAAGTTCCTAAGGTAACCCTTTTCAGATGGCTATCTGATTTTATTTTATTTGCATTTTCTTCACATAATGAGCCTCTACACAGCAAACCAAAGGTGTATTTAACACGTTCCCTTGCAACATCCACAGCCTTTTCCAAGAATGCCTCTGGGGATGACATCTCTGCTGCAACAACTTGGTCTGCATTGCACACCTTTGCCAAACATTCCAAATTGGGCATATTGTCCAGATCCAGGAGTTCTGAAGGGTATCCTGCCATGAAGCCACCCAAGTGTTCCGTAGCTTGGGATTCTGACCGATCAGGCAGATCAGACTGACAAGATAATAAGGATGCCAAAGTTATGTACTTAAGATAACACCAGATCCTTTCCATCCTAGTCCATCCAAAGCAATATCCTCTGTCCATCTCCCTTACAAATTGTCTATACTGGGGACCTTACAGGCCATCTGAAATCTCATTTGCCTGTCTCTCCACTCCTCTGTCTGCCATGGCCTTCTGTGGTTAGTCAACAAACTCAGTCTGAGGACAGTAGTTTCCAATGGGATTATGGCAAGGAAAAGATCTTAAAGGAGCTCAAGGTTTGCAGCACTAGCGTGGCTGGATCAGAGATGACGACCAAGTTAATTACCCATCAGTGGTATTGAACAGACTAGGGTGCATTATGGTAAGAACATAAGTTCCATTTACTGAGCTTTGTTTCTCCCAAACCAGTAGCCATCTACCTTCTCTTAGGAGTTTTATAGGATGTCTTTGTCTCAGTTTCCCCCCTGATTCCTAACCTCCAGCCTCCAAGAAACCTGACAGATTTTAGGGGTACTTGATGCACATAAATGCCTTTATAAAAATCCTTAGACAATTCCCATTTTCTGTTGATGTGGATAGGTCATCTAAGGCCTTTTCTGCTTCTTACCCTGCATCAAATGACAAAAGTAGGTGTCTGATACATTTGGAATAAAAGGTTTATACATCTTCCACCTTTGGCATTTAAAAGAATTCATTACCAGTCATACTGCTTTTATCTCTGGAAACAGATGACTCAATGCTTGGATCCTAAAAGTAACTCAGATTGGTTACAGACTGCAGTAGGCATCCCTTCCATCTTATTTGGTGATCAGTCCTCATCCAAAATAAAAATCCTCAAATCCTGTCAAACCTGCTGGCATGGTTTATGTGGATTTATGTCAGGAATGTGCTTGTTTCTATATAGGTAAAACAGAGAGGAAATTAGTTAAGTGTATTTATGAGCACATATATGATATTAGCAAGAAAACAACCACAAATGCCATTTTTAAACATATTAGTACATTTCCAAACCATTCTTTAAATATGTGGTTTCAGAACAGGTTGAGCAAAGTCCTAGGAGTGTCCCATGACAGTTGCATTTGGAGGAAAGAGAATTATTTTGGCCCTTACACTGGAACTCATATAAATGACCAGGGGTGAATGAATATGTTTCTACTGCCCAGTTTTAAAATTGAAGGCATTGGAGAGGTAGCGAATTTTAATAATTTTACATTTTTTCTTTTTTCTTTTTCCCTTATTTTTCTTTTTGGATGGGGGTTTATTGCATTTTACTTAAACAAGAAAAAACTGTTTTATTACTACATGATGGTTTTATTCAACAGTTGTTTAACACTTTTACTGACTGATATATACAGTTTTTGGTGTAGGTAGCTTTAAATTGCTTGATTGTACTTATTTAATTGCACCATATGATTGTTCTAAAATGTATTTAAACCATTTGTGGGTGGTATTTTTATCTGTTGAAGTTCTACAAAGTATGGAATGAAAGCATTTATGGAGTTTTGAATAAAATTGGCTGTGTTGTTGGATTATCCTGAATGGTCTTGCTTTTTTCCTTGTGCCATAGTAATGAACAAGATCCATTCCAAGCAGGGCCTTCTCTGGTTCTTCAGTACCTATGTGAATTGCTCATTATTTATTTATTAGGTTCATAGGTTCATGGGTAGGTACTAGGCTATCTGCCCGAAGGCATTTATAAGCCTAGCCAGAATGTGTTGGCTTTCGCCCCTTAGAATAGTTCCCTGTGCCTCTGTCCTGCAGACACACTGAAGTGATCCCTGGGGTAAACTTTCTGTTTCCCATCCACTCGTCAAGGTTTCTCTTGAAGAGTGTTAGTGAGGAGCTCTGTCTAATGTAGATTGGAATCTTGTTCCAGGGCATGGTAAGTCTCTGGGACAGGCATCTATCCCTCCAGCACATCCTATTTATTGTTATGGTGAGGTTTAGATCCTTAGAGCATATGGCTCAAGGGGATATAGTTTTCTTTAGGTGGAGCATGTCCATCAATTCTGGGTTGGACATGGCCTTGTATGTCAGGCAGAGATCACCTCTGAGTAGGAGGCATGCAACTGAGTACAGCTGGAGTTTCTTCAGTCGAGCTGCATAGAGCATCTGTTTGAGGCCAGTGATCCTTTTGGTGAGGTACTTCTATGGTCTTTCCAGCTGTTTCAGGTGTCTTGTAAGGTACATCCCAAATGGGGCGTTGTACTCTATGATGGGTCTGATGAATGATGTGTAGGGGGGCACAATGACCTCTTTTGATCTGGTTGCAAACCGTTTTGTGATTAGGTGGGCCACATAGAAGGATTTTCTAACCACTTTGACAATGTGATTATTAAAGGAGGAATTACTATCTACTTGGATCCCCAGATCCCTTATTACACCTTCTGTATTTAGGGGGCTACCACCTATGTGGTAGTTTGTGGGTACTTTGTTTTTTCCAAAGGGGATGACTATGCACTTTTTGGCCTTTAGCTTGAGGCCATTGTTTTGACACCAGGTATCTGTCTCAGTGAGATCCTTTTGGAGGATGTCTGTGTCAGCCAGAAAGTCAATTATAGCCCCTAGTTTGCAGTCATCTGCGAACTTGGTCAGCCATAGTCCTCCTGTACTTGTCTGTACCTCCAAGAAGTATATGCCAAACAGGAGGGGGTCCTAGGACTGAGCCCTGGGGATCACCACTTGTAATTGGTTTAGAGTCAGACCTAGCTCCTGCAACTCTTAACATGTGGGTTCTGTCCGTGAGCCAGTTGGCAACCCATCTCTTGATGTAGGGGTTTATGTTCAGGCTGGTGAGCTTGTCTATAATACCAGACTGGGGAATGGTGTTGAAGGCCTTTGTGAGGTCTAGGTAGACTGTGTTGACCACTTTTCCCTCGTCTATAGCCTTGATAACTGTTTCAAAGAAGTCCACCAGGTTTAGGAGGCATGTTCTGCCCATACAAAAGCGGAACTGGGTAGGGTCTAGTGTTTGAAGGTTCCCAATGTCTCTGTTAATGAGATCCATGATGATGCACTCCATAGCCTTGCAGACCAAGCTAGTCAGGCTTATAGGCTTATAGGGCAATAGTTCCCGGGGTCTGTTGTGGCTCCACCTTTGTGGAACAGAATAACTGTTGCTGTGCACCACTCTAGCCTGTGAAGAGGCTGAGTTTGAACAGTGTTTTTAGGTGAGGGGTTAGTTCATCTTTGAGCTCATGTAGGACACAGTCTGGGACACTGTCCGGTCCCATTGATGCTGTGTTTTTGGCTTTGGAGAGGGCTGTTTTAACCTGAGTGTCTGTGACTTCAGGGGCACTACATTCATCTGGTATGGTTATGAGCCCTTTTGGGGGTAAAAGAGTGGTGAAGTTTGCACTGAACCTGTCTGACAGGATGTTGGCGATATTGGTCGGTTCAGTGTATTTTGTGCCATTCTGCACTAACTCCAAGCAGATCTGAGAATTGCCACTTAGATTCTTGACATAGCTAAAGAATGCCTTGTGGTTATCTTTGGAGTCCTTGGCAATTTTTCTTTCAAAGCTAGCCTTGGATGATTTTATGAGGGATCGTAGCTTTTTGCTGATACTGATCAGGGATGTCATCCCTTCTTGGGATTTTACTCTTTTCTGTACTAGTTTCCTCCTTCAGTTGTATAGCTTGTTTATGGCAGGGGTCCACCAGACTGGTTTCGTTTTCTTGGAGGAGTGAGTCTTGGTTTTGCTTGGGATAGCATGATCTATGCATTTTTGTAGGTGCCCATAGAGTGCATTAGGAAAGGATTTTGCAGCTTGGGCAGCATTATCCTTTAGCATGGGGGATTTGAAACTTTCCACCTCGGTCTTAAGTAATGTGAAGTTTGCTTTTGAAAAGTTTTTCACGGTGGTTTCTTTGACCGGGGGTGGGGACAGAATGTGGATATTCAGAGTGATTAGTTTATGGTCAGATCTAACCATCATGGGGTTGACCTCCGGTGTGGAACACCGGTCACCCATGTTGGTGATGACCAGGTCCAATATGTTATCACCTCTGGTGGGGTATTGACCAGTTGATCCAGGAGTTTCAGTTTATAACTTCTAGGAAATGTTGGGGAAGGGAGTTATTACTTGAGTAGTTCTCCCAGTTAATGTTTGGGTAATTGAAATCACCCAATATCAGGGTGTTTGGTAGAACCTTTATGTTTCCTAGTGTTTCCAGAAATGCGGAATGGGAGTCCTGGGACATGGTGGGTGATCTGTAGCAAGCTACAATTTGAATTGCAGTTCTGCCCATTGTTAGTTGCACGTGGATGATCTCTGAAGCATCGTGCTGTGCCACTAACCTGGAGGTGTGGATATCCTTGATGAATATGGATACGCCCCCGCCTTTTGTATTTCGGTCTGGGTTTTGGGGAAATGTACAGTATGAGTTGTAGCCTGGTAGTGCTGGGGTGCTCTCTGGAGCCTTAAACCAGGTTTCTGTTACTGCACATATATCGATTTTCTCCATACTGAGGAGTGCCTCGAGTGCATGCATTTTGAGGTTTAGACTTCTGGCATTGAGTAACATTACCCTCAGTTTTTTGTTACTTGTGCTATTTACAGAGGTGGGTTTGTCTTTTGTGCCTTGCCTAAAAAAGGCATTTTGAGGGGGACAACAGCCTTGGTCAGTATTTGAAAGCCTAAGGGTGACAGGTGCAAGCAAAGCAGCGTGTCATCCCAGGCTGACAAACACTGGATCCCCTTTGAATGACACCAGAAGCTTAACCAATTGTTGAAATTGATAATTTTTTCTTTATACCGTGGTATCATTCTTGGTGAGGGCAGGATGCTACTCAGGGTCAGTGTCATACCAGTCTGGGCTATGTGATCAGAGAGCTCTTCCATGTCTCTTTTCATGTAGTCCAGGGAGGGATGGCTCAGGTCATTCACACCAACATGGACAATGACAGAGTCGTATTTGTACTTGTTCTGGAGTGACATGAGTGCTTGTGTTATGTGGCGGATCCTGGCAACTGACAGGCAGCTAACAGTAACCTTCTCCTTGTTCAGCCTAGTGAGTGGGACATCACTGTGCCTGACTATAGAGTCACCTATTACTAGTGTGTTGGGTATGTTATTTTGCCTTAAGGGTTGTGATTATGTGGCACACTGGTTTTGTGAAGTATGTGTTTCATGGTTTGTGTTGGGGGGTGGAGGTTGCTTAGATGTCTGCTTTGGAGGTCTCTGTTGCTTTTGCATATTTTTATTTAGAGCCTTTGAGTATGTTTTCTTGTATTTATGTGTGTTTTCTGCCAGTGCTGGTTTCATAGGTCTATGTGAGACTGGTGGTGTGATGCAAGTAATTCCTTTCTCCTCTTGACTGTATGGTCCAGTCTTGGGTTGAGAGAGCTTAGCCTCCAGTTTGGCTGTATAAATGCATCTCTCGCATGTATTACTGTTTGGTGGTAGGAGGAGAGGGTTGACTGTGTGCATGAGGCAGTTGTAACATTGCCTCAAAATGCCCAGATTCACCAGTTGGACTGGAGAGTACACCTTAAACTGCCCTTTGGACATGTCTGGATAGGTACAGTGAGCTGTTTTACTGATTGGCTGGTAAGGTTGAATAGTGAGCCTTGTCCTTCTCTACAGTATAGGGGGGGGGTCTAGTGCTAAGGTCTATTAGTGCTTGCTATGAGTTTTGAGCAAGTGCCGGGCTGAAAAGTGAATGGTTTGAGTGCTTAAGTTGAAAGTTTGTCTAGTTCCAAGGGAAAATTTGAAGAGTAGACTTTGTGGAGCCAGGAATTGTTATACCCTTGCTAGCCGGCACTGCCCAGTGCGCAAAACCGCACAAATGTGGGTTCTATAGCAGGGAAATGAAAGAGATAGAAATTAGCCAAAAATGGCCAATAAATTACTAATGTCTGGGCTGAAACCACTCCTCCACGGACAGATAGGCTGCTCAAAGCTCCCCTCTCTCACAGGTGAACAGAGAAACTTCCTTCTATCCAAGTAAGGTATAGAGAAGCACAGAAATTTGTAACACAGCCCTGAGTTCAGCACTAACCTGAAAACTGGACTATACTAGCTTAGAAAGGTGGGAAAGCAAGTTTTTTTTTTGTTTGTTTGTTTTTTTTTTTACGAAAATAAAGCAGAAACAATAAAAAATAACACTTTAAGTGCACAGAAATGGCTATCACACTTGAGTGTGTAGCCTACCACAATTAAACAGGTAATTTAAACACAAAAATGACTTTGTTAAAGTGAAAGCAGTAAAATAATTACAATATGTGGCTGAAACAAGCTTTTTAAATTGCAGAAACTCTAAAAAATGGTGTTTTAGGTGGAATTAGCTAAAGGCAGCAAGAAAATGCAGAAAAATTATACTTAATCACTCCAAAGTCTCTCTTTTGTCTCTCTGCTGCTGTAGAACTTTACGGGCACCAGGCAGGAGCTTGCTGAGCTGTATACAAGCACAAAAACCTTGCAAATGTGGGTTTTATTTATTTACTGACATTTGATTATCAGGAAAGTCCCACTGTATGCAGGTGCCCATTTTCACCGGAGGCCAGGGAGAAAAGCTCCAAAGTATTACAAAAGCATTATAACAGCAATAATTTTACAATCTTCAAAAATAGCACAAAAATATCTACAGTTTAAATAGTTATACCAAATTAGATATAATATGACAACATTGGTTAAGAATAGATGCAACTTTTTATGTCAGTGATTTAATATTTTGAGAAATTTTGACCAGTTTATGGAAAAATTAAAGGTGACAAGTATAATACAGGATTTTTGTGCACGTCTATAAAGGTGTACCTTTTGGTTATTTCTGTTTGTCAAGCTTTCAACCCCCCTTTCTTTCTCATGTGAAGTCAAGCACTTTCTGAAAGGGGTGTTACATATTAGACCACCTGGAAAAGAAATGGCAAATCCATGGAATATCAACTTTGTTTTGGAGAGCTTAATTCTGTCTGCTTGTTGAACTTGCGAACAGTTTTTCTTTAAAATTTCTGACGTGGAAGGCAGTTTTGCTCATTGCTCTGTCTTCTTATAGATGGGTGTCTGAATTACAGGCCTCAATGTCCACACAACCTTTTTTTGATTTTCATAAAGACAGGATGAGTATTAGAACCAACTCTTCATTTATGCTTAAGGTTGTTTAAGAATTTACTTTGAACTAGATCATTCATATACCTGTGTTCCTTCATGTCACTTGTCCGGTCAGGATAAAACAGATGAACAGTTGTAGTTTAGTTCAAGCAGCTTTGTTACACACAAACACATCAGGAATGAGGCTTTGTAACTCAAACTTAAATAAACTTATAAACAGACTGACTACCACCAGTGGCAGCTGGTGACTTCATATCAAAGGGGGGGCTGCAGTAGACAGCTGAATGGGTGGGGTTAATGGGAAGGGGTGTGGCCAACTAGAAAGGGGAGGAGCTATGCTGATAACCACAAAAACTGTAACTTTAATTAAATATGCTGCCCTGGGTGCCAAACCATCATTATGAGAGCCCAATCAAGACAAAATGAAGTATAGAAGAAAAAAAATATTTCAATGCATTGGCTGCATGACAGCTTAATATTTAGATGGAAACAAAAAGGTTGTGAGGCATGAAAAAATAAATTACTTTTTAAATACATTACTGGAATGCCAGTCAAAATCAAGTATATGAAAACAAGCAGCACTCAACTCAAACCACTTCTCCTTGCACTGCAGTTCTAATTATAATTTATATTCAACTTTATTAAAGTACCAAGTAACATGCTGAAAGTAGTAATCTCTGTGATACCGCCACTTGCAAAAATGTTTCTTATCCAAAAAAGACCTGCTGCCTGACAACAACTATCTACTTGTTTCATGGGAAAAACATGATCAAAGTAAAAAAAATGAAAAGCAAACAAGAAACAAGCTCAAAATACATTGCTTAAAAGATTACTGCACAGGTTATGGAACACACATGATAGATTGGCAATCTGTTTAGTTTACAGGTAAAGCCTGCAAAGATGACCGCAAGTCTCCAACAAATGTAATGAGCTTCTTAAAATAATGTAAGCCTGTCCTTTATTACAAATACTGTCATATGCATTTCAATACCCAAGGCTTATACGTTATCTAGTTATGTAAGTATTTTCTGCATGGCAACAACATAAAGGCTTTCAATGTTGGCAATTCTTTAACAGTATGCTTATTAAAACTTACTTGCATCTTACAATCTCAAACAAGCTTACCTAATGGTCATTAAAGCATTGCTACTTAAAACAGAGCAACAGGCACTTTCTGAACAATAATAATAATAAGCATAAATCAACAGTATAAAAATATGACAGAAACCAGAACATTCTGCAAAATCAAGGAAAGATGAAAAGCCACAGTAGTACTTGTGTCTACCTTGGATGGGGGGAGGATACTCTGCACATTTACACTGCATAACTTCTCCTTGCCTTGCTTGGACACATCCAGAGTCACTACATGGGGGAGTGGGGTGCAAATATGTCACAATTTGAAACATCTCTGACTGTGATAGCCCTGACACATTTGTCATACCTCTCAACCTCAGAACAAAAAACCTAGACAAAGCCATACATAGAAGTGGGGCAAAGGCCCAAAAATAAGGACAATTTTTAAATATTGCGCTTATAAACTCAGAAAGATAATAGAATAGTAGGTCTTGCATTAGTATGAATTTTCTGAAGGATATGAAATCTGAAACTCAAATGTCTGTCATTATTTTCTAACTTCAGTCTTTAATGATTTGCCACTAATTTGCCAAAAACCCACAATTTTATGAAAAATGAACCAAAAATGTGATGCAAAAATATAAAATAGCCACACAATACAGCTGGGAACCTGACAAAGAAGGGGCACATTTTTAATATTAGTACTGCTAACTTGATTAGCTGACAAAATAAAATAATCTACATGCATTTCTGAAATAAAAGTAATCTATAACTATGATTATTATAGTTATTTATTAATTGTAAACCCTCCACGTTTTCTTCCAAAATTGTAATTTTGCGGAGGGATTATTAGGGGAAGAAAAAAAGCAGGCATGGCTTAGTGGTAGGTCATACAGACTAATGTTACCAAGGTCCTGGGTTCGAGACTGACAGTGGGAATTTATTTTATCTATACCAAGCGATTGCAGCCCCCCAAACATCTCCAACGCCCAAGTGAGAACTGCTCTCTCCAAAGCAAAAAACACAGCATCCATGGGACCTGATGGTGTTCCCGGCTGTGTGCTCCACGAACTCAACGAGGAATTAAACCCACAGCTAGGACAGCTGTTTAATCATAGTCTTACCTCTGGATACATACCCAGGGAGTGGCGCACTGCAACTGTGGTCCCACTTCACAAAGGCGGTGCCTCCACCGACCCTGGAAATTACCGGCCCATTAGCTTGACAAGCCTTATCTGCAAAGCCATGGAGAGGATCATAATGGACCTCATAAATAAAGACATAGGAATTTGCAGACTTTGGATCCATCCCAGTTTGGCTTTGTCAAAGGCAGATCATGCCTTCTAAACTTGGTTGACTCTTTCGAAACAGTCACCAAAGCCATTGATGAGGGAAAGGCAGTCCATACAGCCTACCTCGATCTGGCGAAGGCCTTTGATACAATACCCCACTCGGGTATCATTGAAAAACTCATCAGCTTAAATGTTAACCCATACATCACAAGATGGGTTGCAAACTGGCTGAGTGACAGAACCCACAGGGTCAGAGTTGCTGGCGCCATGTCAGACTCAAAGCCTGTCACAAGTGGTGTACCACAGGGCTCAGTCCTGGGCCCACTCTTGTTTGGCATCTACTTTTCCAAGTACAAGCAAACACAGGAGGGTTATGGCTGACAAAGTTTGCAGATGACTGCAAACTGGGCGCCATAGTAGAAAACACATCTGACACAGATATCCTTCAGAAGGGTCTCACAGAAACGGATAACTGGTGCCAGAGCCATGGCCTAAAGTTAAATGCCAAAAATGCATAGTCATACCCTTCGGGAAAAACAAGGTTACCCCTAGCTACCAAATAGGTGGCAATCCACTGAGTACAGAAGAAGTTATCAGGGACCTGGGGACCCAGGTTGATAGTAGTCTGTCATTCGACACCCATGTAGCTAAAGTAGTTAGGAAGACCTTCTACATTGCCCACCTTATCATGAAGGGATTCTCATCTAGATCAAGGGAGGTCATAGTCTCCTATACTCATCACTCATCAGACCAATGATTGAGTACAATGCCCCATTCGAATGTATCTGACCCGACACTTGCAGCAGCTGGAGAGGCCACAAAAGTTCCTCACCAAAAGGATAAAGGGTCTCAAACATCTGTCCTATGCTGCCCGACTGAAAGAACTCCAGCTCTATTCAGTCGCCACCGCTTGCTCAGAGGTGACCTTTGCCTAACATACAAGGCCATGTCAAACCCAGATTTGATGAATATGCTTCACCTCAAAAATCTAGATCCGCCAGAGCCACAAGGGCGGGAGACTTAAACCGACACGGCTATTAATAGGACGTGCTGGAGGGATAGATTCATCACCCAAAGACTCCTATGCTGTGGAATAAAATCCCAGTATATGTGAGGCAGAGCACTCTGGCCTTGTTCAAGAGAAATCTTGACCAATGGATGGGAGATCAGATATACCCCAGGGATTACCTCAGTGTCACTGCTCAACAGAGGCACAGCAAAATAATGGGTATAGTTCCCCATACTAAAGGGGTGGCGTAAGCCACAAACTATGGGCTAGGCTTGTAAATGCCCTCGGGCAGATAGCCTAGTATGAACCTATGAACCTATGAACCTAAGAGCAACATTTTGAGCCAAAATTAGGGGCAGTTGAGAGGTTTGGATATGTCTAATTCTATAAAGCAATTTATTTGCACATACCTCTCAACTTGTTAATGCAGGAAATCTGGACAAGGCCAAATATATTGGGGCGCATATAAACAGTACTAAAAATTGCTCTTATATAAACTGAGACAGTTGATAGAATATAACAGGTCTTGCTTTAGCATGCATTTTTCTGAAGGTTATGAAGTCTGAAACTCGGTGTCTGTCATTAATTAGCAACTTAATTCCTAAATGATTTGTCAGAAAACCACATATATTATGAGGAATAAACCAAAAATAAGAAGCAAAAATCTATTCATTCTGTGAAAATCTGGACAGTTGAGAGGTATAGTTCAGCCGGGGCTGTCTTTGAGTTTGCCGCCCTTCCCCTAACAAAATCATAGTCAAATGGAGCCTCCCCCCGCAACCATTCCAGTGAACCATTACTTGGCTATTTCATCCCATTTACCATAAACACTAATGACCATACTGCTTTACTTCTACGATGATTTGGACTTCATTTGAAAGTTTTATTTTGCATTTTACAGCACAAACACTAAGACGTCTGCTAAACAAAGCAATGCAGTCTCACAATGAAAACAGACATAGCATTAAAACTTCTCTGCCCTTGAAACACATATTCATTGAAACAGTATTGAAACCCACATTCAAAGAAAATACATTTTGCCAGTGGCAAATAAAGATTAACTTTGGACTGTTTTCAAATCATATGCCCCTTGCACACGAAACATACACGTGGTCTTTGATACACCGATTGTATTAAATTATACTTCTTGTACAATAAAGTACAGTTGTTAGAGGGCATTTTAAATTTATTGTTTTGAACATTTTTCCAGTAAACAATGAAACAAAATGCATGCAGCAGTAATGACAAAACTAACCAATTCAGAACATTTCCATCACAAAAGTCTACTCAAACTTCTACAGTCCACCAGTATCAGTAAATATACACAATCTCTGAAGAAGTAAAAGTCATCTAAATAATTCCACATTAAAGTGATCTGTAACTAATGAAGAGGTTGCTGCTAGCAAACAACTTTATATTTCATTGTTTCATCTACAAATAAAGTGCCTGTTGCCCTTGAGGAATAACTTGCCTGTGTTGCATTAAAAAATATGATAAGCTTGTAATATTGCAATAGAGAATGGATAGCAAACTGATAGGTTCATAGTTACTAGGTATAGGTTCATAGGTTCATAGGTAGGTACTAGGCTATCTGCCCAAGGGCATTTATAAGCCTAGCCAGAGTGTGTCGGCTTTCACCACCCCATTGATTAATTAACTGATCCTCTGTCAAGCAGAGCCAATGAAGTGATCCCAGGGGTGTATTTTCTGTTACCCATCCACTCATCAAGGTTTTCTTGAAGAGTGTTAGTGAGGGGCTCTGCCTGATGTAATTTGGAATTTTGTTCCAAAGCATGGGGAGTCTCTATGACAGGAATCTATCCCTCCAGCATGTTCTATTTATTGTTGTGCTGAGATTTAGCTCACTGGAGCGCGTGGCTCGCAGTGACTTGGATTTCTTTAGGTGGAGCATGTCCATCAATTCTGAGTTGGACATGGCTTTGTAAGTCAGGCAGAGATCACCTCTGAGTAAGCGATATGTCACTGAGTACAGCCGGAGGTTTTTCAGTCGGGCTGCATAGGACATATGTTTGAGGCCAGTAATCCTCTTGGTGAGGTACTTTTGTGGTCTTAACAGCTGTTTGAAGTGTCTTGTGAGGTACATCCCAAATGGGGCATTGTACTCTATGATGGGTCTAATGAGTGACGAGTAGATGGGCACTATAACCTCTTTATTTCTAGTTTAGTAATTAGATGGGCCACATAGAAGGATTTCCTAACTACTTTGGCAATATGATTGTCAAAGGAGAGATTACTATCTACCTGGGTCCCCAGATCTCTTATTACCACTTCTGTATTAAGGGGGCTGCCACCTATGTGGTAATTTGTGGGTGTTTTTGTTTTTCCCAAATGGGATGACTATGCATTTTTTGGCATTTAGCTTGAGGCCTTGACTTTGACACCTGGTGTCTGTCTCAGTAAGGCCCTTTTGGAGGATGTCCGTGTCAGCGGAGAGTCAATTATGGCCTCAGTTTGCAGTCATATGCGAACTTGGTTAGCCATAGTCCTCCTGTGTTTGCCTGTACTTCTGAGAAGTATATGCTGAACAGAAGGGGTCCCAGGACCGAGCCTTGCTGGACACCACTTGTGACTGGTTTAGAGTTGGACCTGGAGCCCGCTATTCTTACAGTTTGAGTTCTGTCTGTAAGCCAGTTGGCAACCCATCTCGTGATGTAGAGGTTTATGTTCAGGCTGGTGAGTTTTTCTGTAATAACCGCATGGGTATCTTTGCCAAAAAGGACTGCAGCATCCACCCCCTTTACAACACAGTACAGTATCAGCAATGCATCTACCTACTGTATGAGTAGAATCCACAGCCTTCTGCACCAAAGGCAATTATGCTACCAACACTGCTTTCACATTCTACAGCGCAAACAGTGACTACCATTTGCTAAACAAAACAGTTAGTAGCACATTGAAAACAAACAGTGTGAGCACCAATAAACTTCTCTTCCCTTGAAACTCACAATTCCGCAAATATGCACCAAAACTTATAATCCCTTGGAAATGCACTGAAATTCATAATTCCCTGAAAATGTACTGAAACTCACAGTTCCTTCTGCAGTCTGGTAGTTGGTGTAGAGGATTCAGGCTCTTGTCTCCTGTAACCAAGTTTCAGGTTTAAGCCTGAGTAAGTTAATTAACTAACCTGCCCCCCCCCAATGAGGGCATTATATACCATACCTCCATACCTCTCAACCTCTTAGTACAAGAAATCTGGACAAAACCTAAAATAACGGGGGGACAAAAGCCCGAAAATAGGAACATATTTTAAATATTGATCTTACAGACTTAGAAAGTTGCTAGAAGAACAGGATTTGTGTTAGCATGCATTTTCTGAAGGATACAAAGGCCGAAACTCATATATGACTTCAATCCTCTGTGAATTGCCAGAAAACCAAAATTTTATGAGGAATAGGCCAAAAATATAAAACAAAAGTCGTCACAACCTCTTAGTTTAAGAAATCTGGGCAAAGTCTGAAATAATGGGGATACAATGGCCCAAAACAGGGACAGAGTTTAAATATTGCTTTTTTTAAATTAGTTTGAATAACAGGATTTGTTTTAGTACCATGCATTTTCTGAAGGATATGAATTCAAACTTGTATATATGTCATTATTTAGTGACTTCAATCCTCTGTGAATTGCTAGAAAGCCACAAACTTTTTGATAAGCAGACCAAATCTATGAGGCTAAATCTGGACAGTTGAGAGGTATTTTAAAAAAACATACAGACCCACATACACACCTACCTTCTCTCACACAGTACAGCAACACACACACACACACACACACACACACACACACACACACACACACACACACACAATCTTGCGTACGAACAGAACAGCTAATTTAAATTATACATGCATACACACATTCTCTCTCATTCAAAAATGAATGGAACCGCTAGTTTAAATTACTTATACACTCTCACACACACACACACACACACACACACACACACACACACACACACACACACACACACACACACACAATCTTGCGTACGAACAGAACAGCTAATTTAAATTATACATGCATACACATGTTCTCTCTCATTCAAAAATGAATGGAACCGCTAGTTTAAATTACTTATACACACACACACACACACACACACACACACACACACACACACACACACACACACACAGCACATTTATTTACTTGTTTGAATATTCAGTTATTTGTTTATTTTCTTAATTTGTTAACCAGTGGGTTGAATACAGTTTTCACTATGAAGTGTTTATTAATTAAAAAAAAGTGATGTGCTGTGTTTAACTCACTGTTTAATCACATATTTACTGCATTTTGTAGTAGTCAATTTTTCTTACACTAGGAAAGAGCAAAGCAATTGTATCCTATTGTATAGGAACAGAAAACATTTATCCTTGTCTGGGGACTGAGGTCAGAAACCACACCTTCCATGCCTAACTGTTCAATGACTCCTTGTTTGGGCAGTGGCAATGACAACCTCATGGAAAGCTGGGGGTCCTGGATTCAATCCCCAGAAAGGAGCCAGTCTTTTTGTTTCCTATTGAGTTGTTATTCTAAAAATTATACTTGTGATGTTTGTGAGGTCCCCATCTACTCAGTATTGCTAAGACATGTCCCAGAAAGAATTGATTTGTATTTCCTGCATTGAAAAGGTGACCTATTTGCTTGTTAAACTGGAGCTTTGGTACTTCAGCATACACATCTCTCAACTGTCCAGATTTTTGCATCATATTTGTGGTCTGTTCCTCATATTTTTTTCTTCTCGGGCAAATCACTGAGGACTGAAGTCACTTAATGGCATACATTTGAGTGTCTGACAGTATAGCCTTCAAAAAATACACGTCTAACACAAATCCTGTTACGTTGCCAACTTTCTATGTTTATAAAAGCAATACTTAAAATTTGCCCCTACTTTTGAATCCTTGTCCCCGTTATTTTAAGCTTTCTCCAGATTTATTGCACTAATAGGTTGAGAGGAATGTCTGGTAATCAACTTTTTTTGCAGATGTATTCCAGCAGCATCTAAGTATTTATTCTTTGAAAAATCATAGCCCTGAACAACCTGGTTGCAGAATTAGAATATTTTCACATCCTTTGATGGGCTAATATTGGGTGTCCTAATTTGCAGGCTCATTTAGTGTTACTAGGTCCCTTGTCACATCTTAAAATAGTGAATCTAAACTGGGTTCCCTTGCAGTTCTGTTCAGTTTCACTTTATCCAAGCTTTCCCTGAGCTTTTACACCTGTCCACCTGTAATTTAAAAAAGCAAAGCACTGACCTTCAAAATAATAAAAGATGGTCAAAGAGCAATAGAGCTAGCTTCACACTTATGTACACATCACAAATACCCATCTAGTTATAAAAAAGTGCTGCTTGCCCATTAATGCTTCCGACTTTAGAAAATCGTTAAAAATTCACAGTGCAAAATAAAGGTGAATAATAATGGCACACTTAGTCGTAAATATTCACAGCTCAGCCCAGCATCTCTATCACACACACACACACACACACACACACACACACATATATGCACGCAACCATGCAAGCACACACACACACACACACACACACACACACACACACACACACACACACACACACACACACACACACACACACACACACAACACAACACACACACACACACTGTTGCTTGTAATAATATACTTACATGGGTCCAGGGCCTTCCTTCCTGCATATATCCTCTCACTAAGCTCCCGCAATCCCGTGTTGATGTCTTTCCTTCCTGCAAGAGCAGGCCAGCATGCGGACATTGCAGTCTGATCCCTATCCAGTCTATGCAATTGTAACTAACTGCATAGACTTCTGGGATGCTCTTGATTGCTGTGCTTCTAATCATGACCGCTGCTGAATCAGTCCGGAGCTCTGCGTATGCTCCAGACTGGTTCAGCAGCAGTCTGGATGTCGGAAATGCCATGAGTGCGCATATGCGAAGGTCTGCGATTTTTGTTCTGCTTTTGTTTATTTTTTTTCTTCTTTCTTCTACAGTTGGGGTCTTTCTTCTTTCTTTTACAGCTGGGGGGGGTCTGCAGTCCTGCAGTCCAAGAGCACAGGCAACCCCTGACTACCACGCTCATACATGTTAACACTCTCGCTGTTCTCTCTCAAAATAGCACTGCTGCCTGCATGTGTTCACTATTTATATGCACGTGTCTACATCTAGAAATGCTTCTTAAAGGTACATACACACACTGTGTTCTACATCCTCCCTCTTTGAGAAATAGCTCATACATCAAATGACAGTATTAAGTGGCATGCAATTATACAGACTAGTTCTTTGACATACAGTACACTCATTTACTTATTTATTTATTTATATTTGTTGACCGGGAGTGTCCGACTGGATGTAGGTCCATTTTCAGCGGAGGCCCGGGGAGAAATGCTCCACAGTTAAAATAAACAGACAGTAGTTACATTGGATTACATAGCGATTAACAATTTACATAGCAATTACTTACAACATATTTACAGATGAAGAACATAGTACATCAGTAGACAACTAGAATCTTTATCTGTGACGTACATAACAGACATTAACAAATGTTACAAGAAGTTCCTGCTGTATAAGTACTGGCTTATGAGCATCTGAGCTTGCTATAATCAAAGTAGTTAGTGGAGTGGAAAGAGAGGTAGTGGTTGGATTGGGAGGGTGATATTAGAGTGGGAGTTGCAAGGGCATAGCCAGCATGTTTTTAGGTGCGCTTTTAGTAAAGTTTTGAAGTGGGTGCATAATGGTACGGAGGTAATTTGTAATCATACAAAATGAGACACATATAAAACAATCATGTCCAGGTTGCTGTGTATTTTACACTAGGTCTAGAAATATAACCTGATCGTGTAACATAAAAGTCAGAACTGGATCTAGCAATGGGGACCGTCTTCAAGGAATGTTCAACTTTGGGGACAACTGGGACATCATCAGGAATGGGAATGGATACTGGGACATGTTATTCTGTATGAACATTGTCAGGGTTGTTCTGAGATCTAGAGTCTGTATCCAATGCTGCCATACCATTTCTGATACAGAAAGAAGATGCCTGCAGTTTCTCCTGTATTTTGTACCCTCAGATTCAACTAAGTAGGATCTTGGCTTGGCATATATAACTCTTACTTGACCAATTCGATCAATGCCTTTCGCCGCTTGCATCCTCACTGCCTTTCCTTCTTTTAATGGATGAAGAAATCTGATCATTTTATCATAGATGGACTTCTGAAAAGAATGCATCTTAAAATGTTGGACTTTGATTGCTCTGTTTTTTTAGCATTAGGCACCAACATACTAGAACTGATAGGCAAGGTTGTTCTGGTTTGTCTAGATAAAAGTCTTTGAGCAGGGGAGCAAAGTAGGTTGTCACAGTGTATATTTCTGAGATTAAGTAAATTCAAGAAGATATCAGTATTGTCACACTTTGACCTCTCTAGTAACTGCTTTGCACTCTGTACTGCATGTTCAGCTAGGCTGTTTGACTGTGTATTTTCAGGACTACTGGTAACATGGATAAAGTCCCACTCTTTGCAAATCTCTGAAACAATTGACAGGTAAACTGGGTTGTCAGAAATAACTTTGTGTGGACTATCATGGACTGAGAAATCACATTTTATCTAAGTAATAATAGCACTGGATGTTAGGCTAGATATCAAATCGATCTCAAACCAGTTCAAATAAGAGTCTGCCAACACTAAGCAATGCTAATTGTTCCACTTGAATATGTCAGTAGCTACTGTTGACCAAGATAGTTCAAGGAATTTGGCTTAGCTGAAGTGGCTCTTTTTGCAAATGTGGCTTAGTAATATTACATACTAAACACTAAAGCACTTTATCAATGTCCTTTGATAGAGAAGGCCAAAATACTAGTCCGCTCACCCTTCTTTTGGTAGAGTCAGAATCTGGGTGGCCACAATACAAAATCTGAATGTATTCATGTTGTAAGGAAGTAGGAACAATAACTTTGGGACCTTTAAAAATGATACCATCTTCCATCAGCATCTTATTTCTGTATGGAAAATAAGGTTGTACTTCTGGCAGTACACAGGATTGTTGATGGCCATCCTACATTGATGAAGTGGTTGAGCTTTTGCAAAATTGGATCAGTCTTTGTATAATCTCTCAGCTTATTAAGTCTCATGGTAGAAAAAATACACACTTCCATGACATCAAAGTCAAAATTCTCTGCATCAAGCTGTTTTGTGGTATTTCTGGGTGATCTGGATAAGATATCAGCCAGATAAAGTAGTTTACCCTTTGTATATACCATTTTGAAATGGTACTTTTGGAATCTGAGCATCATTCTTTGTCGTCTTGCTGGAGCTTAATGCATAGGCTTCTTTAGAATAGTGTGTAGAGGTTGAGGATCAGTTTCGATTTGGATAGCTTGGCCATAAATATAATCATGCAACTTCAAACATGCGATCACAATTGCCAAAAGTTCTTTTTCAATTTGAGCATACTGCATCTCAGTTTGGGTAAGAGTTCTAGATGCATAGGCAACAGGTCTGCCTTCTTAAAGAATAACTGCACCAAAACCGAACTTTGAAGCATCGCAGGAAAGAACTACTGGTTTGTGGACATCATAGTATGTTAATGTAGGAGGGTTGGCAATTTGCTGTTTGAGGTTATCAAATGCTCTCCGATGTTGTTCCAACCATGACCAGGCAAAATATTTGCATGTCAGCTCTCTTAAAGGTGGAGATAACTCAATAAAGTCAGGGGATAAATTTGCCCAAATAGTTAACCATACCAAGGAACCGCCGTAAGGCTTGGATATTGTCTGGAGCTGGCATCTCAAGAATGGCTGCTCGTTTGGAAGGATCTGGTTGTAAGCCTGTACTGGTAACTAAATGACCTACATAAGTAACTTCTTTTTTTATAACACTGTTTTATTGATTTTCATGGCTCAAGAAATTATTACATTATTTAGATAATTATTCATTAACATGACATTAAATACTCAACTATGTACAATTATATACAAAGTGCACATAACTAAAACAGCTTTGTTCAACATATTACATTTTGTCTAATACTTTTTTTAATTTCAGCCAAGATAACTTTCTGTGGGCCATTCTTGTTGTTCTGTAGTTAAGAGTTTCAAGTTCTCTGTTACATACTGTCTTGGCCAATAGTATAAACTCAGTAAAAAAGAGACAGCCACTTTACTTTTCCAATTTGAAGTGATAACTTTCCTTGCTATTGCCAAGATGGACCATAAAAGATGTATTTGTGACTCTGGTATACAATCTGGTATTGGGGCATTGAGTAATAAAAGTGTATCTGTAATTATGCATTTGTCTGTCCACAATGCCTTTGTAAATTCTCTAAATTTCAGCCAAAAAGGAACAATAATTTTACATTCAAGGCACATATGTATCCAATCTGCACAGAGACTCTCATCACATCTCCAACAATTATGATTAGTTTTATTCAATATTGTTGCAATTTTCTGCGGAGTAAAATAACTCCTGTGTATAAATTTCCATGTAAATATTTTCCAATATAAAGATGATATTGTATGATTTATCGCTCTGAGTGTTAATAATTTGTCATTATCAGAGAAGCTAAATTTGTTAGTATTTTCTATAAAACTCCATAGCGAACCATCATGCTGTTTTAAGTCAGCCCTCAATGTCTTATAGATCTTAGATAAAGAAAACCCCATGCTAAATTGTAAAGAATTTAATTCACACAAAAGTAAAATTATTTTAGGCTGAGGTGAAGTATATGACACGACTTGTTTTAAATTCCTTTATTAGATATTCTCTGAAGATTTGAATATTTAACCAATTATCTTGATTGATGTTGTATCTTGCTAAGAGACTTGTAGTGTCAAGAATATTATTTATACTAAGAAATTGGTGCCAGTAATTTAACCCATTGCCTTTCATTTCTATTATTTTGTTTATATTGAAAGAATCTAAGAAATTGTTTGTGAACGCTATTGGGAACATTAATATTGAGAAATGTCTTGTTATGCAATGTGTGTTTATAATTTTCTTAAAATTGTTTAGTATATAACTAATGCAATATGGTAGCTTCTCATTTTTGCTTTCTTTATATACTGAATCTTTCACTGTTAAAAACAGTTTATTATTTTCAGTAAAAAAGTCATTGTTTATTTTTTTATCTATATTAGATAATAAAATGTTTGTATGCAAATATTTCCAATTTGATGTATACTTATTACTTAACCACTTACTTATGATATGAATTGTAACTGAATCAGCATATAGTTCTAAATTCGGGAATGTGATTCCACCTTTTTCCCAATCTCTATTGTGCCAATCATATTTTATTCTGGGTTTTTGTGGGTACCATAAAAACTTAATTCAAAGTGAATTTAATTGTTTTATTATTTTTTTTTTGGAGGGCTAATAATTATAGATTGAAACAAATACAAAACTTTAGGAAGAATACACATCTTTATTAGTATTAGTTTTTCTTCAAAAGTAAAGAACATTTTGTTCTACTTGTCTATATATTCTTTGACTTTATCCAATAGATTTCTATAGTTAACTTGTATCATTTCTTTCCAACTAGGCTTTATATACACACCTAGATATTTATTAGACTCATTTTTCCAGTTAAAGTTATTATATTTTCTCCATTCTGAACTTATTTTACTATTTATTAATAATGTTTCAGATTTATTATTATTGAACTTTACGCCAGAACATTTCTCAAAAAGTTCTATAACATCTGCAATATGCCTTATTGAAGAGTTTAAATTACCTATGGTTAGTATTATATCGTCAGCAAATAACTGTACTTTTGAAGAATAATTTGAATTAAGAGTGAAATTGTTTATGTTATCATTTTTTCTTATGTAGATTGCAAATGGCTCTACTGATAATGCAAATAACAGAGGCGATAATGGGCAGCCTTATTTAGTTCCTTTTAGTATTTGAATTTTGTTAGATAAGAATGCCCCGATTTTAATATATGACACAGAATTTTTGTATAAGGTATTTATTAGTTCTATGAAATCATTGGAGAAATTAAAAGTTTCTAATACTTTAAATAAATATGTCCATGATAGAGAGTCAAATGCTTTTTCAATATCTAAACTAATTATTGATAGTTCTTTTTCTTTCTTATTTGCAACATCTGTCAGGGTTAAAAGCCTAATGACATTGTCTTGAACTTTTCTATTCAAAATAAAACCCGTTTGATCATTTTCTATTATTCTTGGAATGAATTGATTTAATCTTTTAGTAAGTATTGAGGTGTAGATTTTATAATCTACATTTAGTAGAGATATAGGTCGATATGATGTCACTAGCTTAGGATCTTTGTCTTGTTTTAGAATGGGAGATATAATAGCATATTTCCATGATGGAAAAATGCTTTTATTTTTTCTAAATTATTCATAAGATACCTGCAAAATCTTTAAAGTATCTTCTGGGAACAACTTATATATCTCTCCAATAATTCCATCTAATCCAGGTGCCTTATTGCTTTTAAGGTTTAGAATACATTATTTAATTTCTTTTAATGTTATTGACTTAAGCAAATTAGTATTTTGTTCTTTTGTTACTTTTTTGTTAATATTTTCTTTCTGAAAATGATTTGTAATTGCACTGTTTACCGAATCAACATTTGTATTGTTTAACCTCTCGTAATGTACTCTAAAGATCTCCAAAATTTCTTTGTGCTCTGTAACATGTTTTGTTTTAATTCCTTTATTGTCAATTATTTATTTTATATGGTTGAGGCCAGCTAGATGTTTTGCTTTGACTGCCAATCTGTGTATATGTTTGGGGTTCACTGAATAGGATTGAATTCTTATTTTTTCTAGATTTATTGTCACCTTGTGATTTAGAATTTCTGCATTTCTATTGTTTAATGTTTTTAGCTCAGAATTTGTTTTTATATCTTTGGTACTTAAATTTTTCCTTATTTTATCTATATTTATGTGTAGTTGCGTTAGTTCATTTTCCCATTCTTTTCTTTTGAATAGATACCAATTTTTGATCTTACCATATAAGTAAGATTTTAGTGAATCCCAAAGTATGACCTTTGAAGTCTCATTATTATTATTATTATTATTATTATTATTATTATTATTATTAATATCTAGAAAAAGTTTTATTTCATTAAGGAGCCACTCTTTAAATCCTTTTAATGTAGTTATATAGACAGGTAATCTTTGCCAAGTTATTAAGTCTTTAGGCGTGATGATAAGCTTAAAAAAATAAGGCATTATGGTCTGACAATGGCCATGAGCTAATTAAGACTTCTTGAATCTTGTAAAATATATTATTTGTAACTAGTACTTTATCAATTGTTGTTTGTGTACCATACCTATATGAATAGTGAGTGTATTCTAATGAGTGAGCTTCTTTTAGAACATAAATATCTCTAAAATCTAATATATTAATGAAATTCTTTAACTTTTTTACTGCAGAAGATGCTTTAAAATTATCTTTTTTTGTAGTATCTTTATCAGAAAGGAGACAACTAAAGTCTCCAGCATGTATTATTTTATTTTATTTATTTTATTTTATTTTACATTTGTTGACCGGGCTAGTCTAGCTGGATACATGTCCATTTTCAGTAGAGGCCCGAGGAGTTAAGCTCCAGAGTTTAAGAAGAAGTACATTTGCTATATTACAAGAAAGTAAGGGTAACAATATGCAGAGAGTACACACAAATTGAGCCAAAAAATGTCAAGCAAGGTTATACAGTTAACAACATAAAAAAATTACATTTTAAAAATATAAAAAATATATATATATTTATTTATTTATTTATTTATTTTTTTGGGAGGTTGAAAAAGGGAGAGTATGTAAGATAAGAGGGGGGTTGGGGTTTTACGATGAAGGGATTTGTCTGATGGCATAGAGTGTTAGTCAGGATTAGTGCAGGGGCACATCCATTGAGATTTGAGGTGGAGTTTAATTTTCTTTTTGAAGAGAGGTTTAGAGGGAATAGTGGTAAGTTCAGAGGGGAGCAGGTTCCAATGTTTTCCAACAGTGTTGGAAAAGAGGGAGTCACCAGCTTTGTTGTTTGATTTGTCAATATTTACAAGTAGTTTGTGTGCAGATCTTAGGGATTTTAGGTTATGGTAGGGGTGGATAAGGGTAGATAGTATAGGTGTTTTGTCAGGTTGATGCAGAATTTGATGGGCAATGGTTAATTGATTGATTTTAAGCTGGTGCTGAAATTCAAGCCAGCCTAGTAGTTTTAGATTGATACAATGGTGGGTTTTGAATAGGTTGCCTGTAGCAAATCTGGCTATATTGTGGTAAGAGTTCTCTAATTTAAGGAGATTTTTTTGATAGGTTTGTAAATATGGGGGAGGCATAGAGGAGGGGAGAGATAAGGTGGGTTTGAGCAATAGTAATTCTAGAGTCTGGAGTGAGGAAAGGTTTGATTCGGTAGAGAGAGCCTATTTTTTGTTAGTATTTTTCAAGGTGTTGTTTATATGTGTATCAAAGTTAAGGTTGTTATCTATGGTAATTCCTAATAGTTTAGTCGTGAGGTCTTGAGATATAGGTGTGCCATTTTTAGATGTTATTGTAAAGTCTATAGGAGGAGATTTACTGGAGGGTGTAAAGAGGAGGTTTTTTTGGGGTTAAGTAGGAGACAGCATTGGGAAAACCATTCTTCAACTGAGTTAAATATGTGTTGTGTAAGGGAGTGAAGATTAGGTACTGTTGTGGCTGAGCAAATGAGTGTGGAATCATCTGCATATTGGATGCATGTAGCTTGTGGAACTATTTGGTGTAGGTCATTGATAAACAAAGAAAACAGAAGGGGACCTAATATAGACCCTTGGGGAACACCAATGGTAACAGGAAGCTGCGAAGATAGGGTGGATTTCCAGAGAACTGCTTGGTGTCGGTCATTTAAGTAGGATTTGAACCAGTTAATGGGTTGGGTTTCTAGTGGCATAGATTGGAGGATATTTATGAGTATTTGGTGGTTTACCATGTCAAAAGCTTTTGACAGGTCTAGGAAGAGAGCTGAGGAAAGTGTGTTGTGGTTACGATTTTTGTTGATGGTGTCTGTAAAGGAGAGGAGGGCAGTGGTGGTACTATGGGACGGTCTGAAGCCATGCTGGGTATTAGAAAGTAAGTTGTATTTGAGAAGATGGTTTAGCAGTTGCTTGTGTATACATCTTTCCATGATTTTTGATAAGGGAGAGAGTAGGGCTATAGGGCGGTAGTTTGAAAATTCAGTAGAATTTCCACCCTTGTGAAGTGGGATGATATGAGATATTTTCCAAAGTTTTGGGACATATCCCTCTGTGATGGTTCTGTTTACGAGTATGGAAATTGGGTAGGCTATGGAACTGGCTGCTAATTGCAAGTATTCTGCAGGTAGTAAGTCAGCAGAGGGGGTACAAGGTTTGAGTTTTTTGATAAGTGAGAGTATGTAGGCTGTGGGGACAGGTTGGAAGAGAAAAGGGGGAGGTGGCTTTAAGTCATATTTAGATATGACTGTGTCATTTGTAGAGAGTTGACTAGCTAGAATATGAATTGTGTCTGTAAAGAAGGAATTAAAGTTGTTGGCAATTTGGTTGTGGTTCATTGTGTCAGAGCCTTGTGGATTGGGTGTGGTAGGTTTACTGATGATAACTTTCACCTTTGCATTTGAAAATTATTAACTCCAGCTGTTTATTTGTTGAAATTGCTCCAAAACCAGGTATCCAGTAAGAGTTTACTAATGTTACATATCTTTTGTTTATCTCTAAAACTACTAAGCATAGCATGTCATTCTTATCTCCATAGGTATCAATGATTTTAGGTATTGGTAATGTTTTTCTCCATAGTATCATTGTGCCTCTTCTCTTAGTTTGATAATGAGACTCTGCAAGGATCATATAACCGTTAAAAGATAATCTGTCTAAGTCTTTATTAACAATGTGTGTTTCCTGTAAAAACCCTATATCTACTTTATTCAGTTTCAAGTATTTAACTATACTTCCTCTTTTGAAAGGATTATTAAGGCCATTGACATTTAAATACATACACTTATAAGAGAACATTCAAAATAGTACAAATACTTCCATTGAATTTAGTTATGAGCAGATAAATGGAATTGAATAACAAAATTTTAACATATATAACTATATACAAAACAAAACATGGAAAACTAAATTTCTGGCTTGATGATAACATCATCTTAGCCATCACCACAAACATCCCTACAACCAGTCAACCTTTACATTGTTGCTTCTGCACTTAATAATTAAGTATACAGATATTCATGTTCAATATTAACAATACCCTATATTGGCATTTAAAGTGCCAAAATATCTTAAAACATAACAAATTCTAAAATGTTTATAAGTTGCAAATAATGGCTAGTTATGTAGTAAATATTTATATTTAACATTTGTTCCTGCATTATATTAATAAGGTTCTGCGCTCATAAATCAACATACATAGATATAACTTCATGAGCAGTCTAAAGGCTCACAATTCTCATTAAGCTGAAGGAAATAAAGCTATTATTTTATTTAGTGAATGTTTCATGTTAATATGTTCCTAAATTTGAGGTTTAGTAACCTTTATTTTTATTTTTTTTTCTTACTCACCATTATCTGAACTATTGTCTTTATACATGTTATTTATATTCCATATTTATTTATTTATTTTTTTTTTTTATTTATCATTTGTTGACCGGGAAAGTCCGACTAGGTTCCACAGAGCCTGTTTTCAGCGGAGGCCCGGGGAGAAATGCTCCAGATGCATGTCTTGGTAATGTGGGAGGAAACCGGAGTACCCGGAGGAAACCCACACAAACACAGGGAGAACATGCAAACTCCACACAGAAGGCACCCCAGCCGAGAAGCGAACCGGAGAACCTCTTGCTGTGAGGTGACAATGTTAACCACTGCACCTCTGTGCTGCCATATGTAAGTTGTTTAAGCAAATGTAATGAGCATTCCATGTTATGTTGTTATGATATTTAAAATTTCAAATATATTTAGTGTAATAATCATATTTTACAATCATCTTTTATCTCATTTATCCCCTGCTGTTTCATTAGTCTACTACTACTATTACTTTCAAACCTTAATACTTCAGAGGTGCATTTGTTCCAAATTTACATTAGAATTACTATCTATTCAATTTAGCAAGTACGTAAAACAACATTACTTATGAAAGCTGTTAATTATATGATGACATCTATGCATGACATCTCGACAAAACAAGTTTTTACTTGTTTATATATCAACATATAACATAAAAGTAACTGTATGCTCATCCCGCGTTTCCATATTTTCCCCATCCCATTCTGTTTTTAACTGTCTCTAATTTGTGGATGACTCTTTATGCTGTTATGATGTTTGGTGTTTCAGGTATATTGAATGTAATTTGCAATCATTATTTTATCTCATTTATTTCATTACTGCTCTGTCAGTGTAATATTACTGTTGTTTTTAAGCTTTAGTATTTCAGAAATGCATTCATTCCTAGCTTACACTGTTATTAATATCCCTTCTGTTTAACAAGTACATAAACATACAGCACTTATGTTAGCTATTGACTATATGTTGATATCTAATATGATATTTTGGCAATAAGCATGTTTACTTGTTTGCATGTCAAAACTTCAAAGAGTAGTATGTTCACCCACTTCTCTTTTATTATATTATCTCACTCACATTACCTTTGGTTAGCTGTCTACAACTTGTAAAAATTATTTATGCCAGCACTTTCCGATCTCTCTTAAGTAGATACATTTGGGTTAGTTTGAATAATTAACACAATTATTTAATTATTGTACCAATATTATAATTAGGAATTTGTTAGTTTCTATTGCACACATTTAGTTCCTTATTTGTAAATTATTTATTTTTCCCAAATTATTTATCTATAGATTCCATTACCACAGAGCATGCTTATCACAATATCAGTGAAATTTGAATTCAAACCAGCCAAAAATAAAACATTTCTGAAGTCATCTGTAATGATTGTACTTTGCAAATTAACTAGACTGTAACTATAACAGTTCACTACATGTATATAACAAGATCTTGTTTCTGAGATAAGAAGCATGTTATATTTTATTATTTTACTGCAAGGAGCAAACCTATAGTCCAAAGAATGCTTTAAAAGAATTCAAAACCTTCAGTCAGTAATAACTTCCTTGTTAAATTTTTTTTCCCTCTGTCGCCGCTTTTCCTATGTGCAACCAGACTCAGATGACATTACATCATCATTAAATGCTTCTGTAGTGAGCGCCAGCTCAAAAACAAGGATTTACTGCATAGCTCGTGACTTGCTTCTCATGAAGCTTGACAAACAAAATATTGCATTCGCGAGGTGAACATAACGCTTTTCAGGTATTTTCAAGCTTTTCTTAACTGTCGTACAAAGTTTACAAAGTACAAGTGTTGTGAAGTCTTAAAGGCATGTAAAAAACAAAAACAAGTTAAGCAGGGTAACACAATGCTATTTACACTATAATATTAAAATTACACTTCGCAAGTGACTACAAAGTGCTGGCATTGCTCAAACATGTCTACACAGGAGATTTATAATAAAAACATGTTACGCTTGTTGGTTAAACAAGCCAAGGGCAACAAAAGTCACTAATAAGCAGCGTAAAGCTGGCAGTACCCCTTTCAACATCTAGGAACATCACGATTCCATTTTAAATGGCAGGCAATGCAATAAAGAGACACAAGCCGTTCCAAATACCAATCCAACCCCAAACGAGCAATACTCAACACATTATTAATTGAAATTAGATATGTCACAATCTTATAAAGCTCTGTCAATATTTATAATTTATGAGCCCTTCAATTATTTTTTATACTATAATCTATAAAAGAAATAGTGTTACATAACAAAGAAGAAAGAAGAAATCAGAAAGCTGTCACAAGTAACTAGTGAGGATTGTTATAGAAGTAAGAAAGAAGTATTAAATATTTTTAGTTATGAATATGTTAGTGTAAAATCTTACCTAATAGCTTGTAGTATTCAACATATTACCATGGGTAAAACGCCACTGAAAATTAGAATTTAGTATTTTATTTCCCTTAAGTTTTTTTGTCAATTTATCATTTGCTGTTGTTTTGCCATTTGTAGCTTGTCTCTTTAGACTTGGGGTAGAGAGTTCCATATCTTCAAGATGCTTGTCACAATTAATGGTGTATTTGTGGAATAGATTAACACTATTTCTATGCCAATCTAAATCAATATACTTGTTTCAAAAAGTTTTATTATTCATGGGTGGGTCCTAAAGCATTGTCTATTTTTACAGAGTCTGCATTTTAATCAGCCTTATGTCCCTAATGCAATATTACTGAACTATTAGGGAGGACAATTATTAATGCAGAAATCACTGCTGGTAAACAACTCTGCATTTCAGTGCTTCACCTACAAATGCAGTGCCTTCTGCCTTAAAGAGTAAATTACCTATTGTCGCTCATCTTGTGTATTCAAATAGGATGATGAGGCTGGGTGTTCAAGTCGTTTATTACACACAAACACATCAGGATGGATGACTGGAACATAAAACTTACATGAAGTAACTGACTGCTACATACATACATGATGTCACTCTGGCTGCTCACTCAAAGTGGCAGTCTTGCTTGCACGTGCTCAGTACTTATATGCATGTGCCTATGGACTGGAATGGCTCTTAAAGGTACAACACACACTCTGATCTACATCCTCCCTCTTTGAATATTCTGTCATGCAAATGAAAATGACAATACAATGAGCATGTAATTTATACAGCTATATACAAACAATTACAATGTCTAGGTTGCTGTGTACTTGGGTTTAAGTCTTGAGATACGACCTGAAGTCATAATGTTATAATTAGAAATGGATTTAGCAACAGGGATACTCATTGGGAATGTTCTTGTCCAGGACTTTCAGGGATACTTTCAGGAGCAGGAACAGACAATGAATCATGCTCTGGAGCAGGAATATTGGACAGATCACTCTGAGAATTAGTGTCTCCATTACAGGTAAGATGCTGTAACACTGGCTCGGACACTGGTAGTAAATATTTTTGATTCCACCTGAATTCCATCCCTTGTGACTCAGTGACGTATGATCTCGGTTCTTCACACAGATGTTTCACAAGTCCTATTTGGTCAAATCCTTTTGCATTCTGAATCTTCAATATCTCTCCTACTTTTAATGGATTCAGAGGTTTTGTCATAGTCGGATGTTTGGGACAAATGCTTCTTTAGAAGTTGAGCTTTTACTGCTTGGTTGTTTTTAGCACTCGGAATCAACAAATTCTTACTGGCTGGTAATGTGGTTCTGGTTTTTCTCAACATTAACCTCTGAGCGGGCGAACCAAGTAGATAGTCACGAGGAATGTTCCTGGGATTAAACAGATTTAGAAAAATATCACTGTTGGCCCATTCAGATTTCTCCTACAGTTGTTTGCACTTTGAACTGCATGTTCAGCCAAGCCATTAGATTGTGGGTATTCAGGACTACTCATAACATGAACAAAGTTCCATGTTTCAGCAACCTTTTGAATTGCTGACTTGTATGCTCTACACCATTGTCAGAAATGGCTTTGTGTGGACTACCATGGATAGAAAAATGTCTCCAACTTCTTAAGGACAGTACTGGACATAAGATTAGGAAGCAGACCAATCTTGAACCAATATGAATAAGAGTCTACTAACACCAAGTAATGTTGACTATTCCATTCGAAAATATCTGTAGCTACTGTCGCCAAGGTAGTTCAGGAATTTGGCTTAGCTGAACTGGTTCCTTTTGTTGATGCAGTTTACTAATGTTGACCATTCCATTTGAAAATATCTGTAGCTACTGTCGAACAAGGTAGTTCAAGAATCTGACTTAGCTGTACTGGTTCCTTTTGTTGATGCAGTTTAGAACTATTACAAACAGAACAAGCTGAGAGGGAGCTCTGAATGTTTTGACACAAAAGGGAAAAATACTAGACCTCTCACCCTTCTTTTGATAGAATCACTTCCTGAGTGGCCATGATGTAAGATTTAATATACTCTTGTTGCAAGGATTGTGGAATAATCACTTTTGGACCTTTCATGATAATATCTTCCATCAAGATTTCACCTCTGTAAGGAAAATAATGCTGCACATCTAGGGATAAACAAGCTTGCTCTGGCATTCATTCTCGACTGATGAAGTGGTTGAGCTTCTTGAGAACTGAATCTGAAGCTGTGTGAGTTCTAGGCTCATCAAGACATGCAGAAGAAAAAATTCTCACTTCCATGACTTCAAAATCAGGTTTCTCATTTTCATGCTGTTCAGTGTTTTTTCTGAGCGATCTGGATAAAGTATCAGCAAGATAAAGAAGATTGTCTTTTGTGTAAAGCAAGTGAAAATTGTACTTTTGCAATTTTAACATCATGTGTTACAATCTCATAGGAGCTTTGTGCATTGGCTTTTTCAAAATAATCAAAGGTTGGTGGTCAGTCTCGATTTGAATAGGTCAGCCATAAATAATCATGGAACTTTGAACATGCAAACACAATTGCCAAGAGCTCTTTTTCTATCCGAGCATACTGCATCTCAGTTTGGGATAGATTTCTGGATGCATAGGCTACTGGTACGCCCTCTTGAAGAATGACTACACCAAGACCAAACCTTGAGGCATCACAGGACAGAGTTATAGGTTTGTGAATATAATAATACTTTAAGGTGGGTGATCTAGCATTTTTCTGTTTCAGGATATCAAATGCTCTTTGGTGTTGTTCCAACCAGAACCACTTTACATCCCTGCACATCAGCTCTCTTAGCAGTGCTGAAAGTTCACTTAAATCTGGAATGAACTTGCTCAAATAGTTGACCATGTCAAGAAAACGTAAGCATGTGACATCCGCTGGGGTTGGTATCTCAAGAATTGTAGCTTGCTTGGAAGGATCTGGTCGTAAGCTTGAAATGGTGAACAAATGACCAACATAAGTAACTTCTTGTAGCCTGAATTTGCATTTCTGAGGATTTAGCTTAAGCTTCACTTCACAAGCATGTTTCAGAAGTTTCTTGAGGTTTCTACCATATTCAACTTCACCATTGCCTCCTACAAGAATATCATCTACTATAATAGCACATGGATAGTCAGAAAAGAATTTGTTCCATCGCACGTTGAAAGACTTCACTGGCAGAATTTATCCCAAATGGTAGTCTCAAAAATCTGTACCTGCCAAATGGTGTACTGAAAGTGGTTAGCGATGAAGTTTTTTGGTCAAGTAAAATTTGCCAAAATGAACCTTTTGCATCTAAGACAGAAGCAACAGTGGTGTTTGACATAAGAGCAGCAACTTCTTCGACTGTAAATATTGGATGATGAGGTCATTTTAGTGTTTTGTTCAAATCTCTTGGATCAATGCATATTCTAATATCATCTGAGTTTTTCTTATGAGCTACCACCATGGAGGATACCCATTCGGTTGGTTCTTCTACTGGACAAATTACTGCTAACCGCACCATTCTGTCTAGCTCAGCTTTGACTCTGTTGGCTACTGGAACGTTCTCTGCTCATCTGGTGACTGGGCTTACCTCATGATCTAAACTTCGTGGAGTACACAACTGGGAGTTTCCTAAGTTGTCTTCAAAAAGATCAGTATAGTCAGAAAAAATAGTTTGTGTGAAATTTTCATTGTTACATGTGCTTACATGGTGGACTTTTTTATTAAATGAAAGCAGTCCCATTTTCAAATGGTCTCTAAGGCCTAACGATGACTGCATGTGCCTCTTGACTATGTAAAATTGTAAGTCATAATTGTCCCCAGCAGAACAACATGAAAGCACTACTGAGCCTTCTGTTTGAATTTCTTCACTACCATAAGCAACAAGCTTCACACACTTTGCCAGATCAAATTCCTCACCAGCACTTTCTTTGATAAACACTTCTGCTGACATAACATTGACTTTGAACCAGTATCAACCTCAAGCCCAACAGGTCTCCCATTAATCAGAACAGTACAAAATACTTCATTCTTTGCTAACAAATCTACCACACTGACTGTTTCACCAAGTACAGACATACCATCAACATAAAAATAGGATCTCAGCTTTCTAATTGATCAACTTGCCTCTTGAATGCTCTCTTTTAATAAAATAATGTGCTCCTTTAGATTTACAGAACCTTTTGACATGATTCCCCTTTTTACGTGTGTGACACTGCTGACTAAAAGCTAAGCACTTTTCTGTCTTGGGCTCATGGCTACCTCCACAGTTACTACAGTTGACTATGGCTTGCCACAGGTTTTGGTGAATCATAGGTTCATAGGTTGGTACTAGGCTATCAGCCTTAGGACCTATGCAAGCCTAGCCATAACAATTCCCTGGCTATTTCTTCCCACGCTATTTACTTCCCTGGACCCCTGTCTAGCAGGGTGACTGACGTGATCCCCGGGATGAATTTCCTTTCTCCCATCCAATCGTCAAGGTTCCTTTTGAAGAGGGCCAAAGAGGCACTCTGCTTGATATGTATGGGCAGTCTATTCCAGAGTCTGGGGAGTCTCTGCATCAGGAACCTATCCCTCCAACATGTTGTGTTTATTGTGATGACAAGGTTTAGATCCCTGGAGCATGTGGCTCTGGGGGATTGGGATTTCTTTAAGTGTAGCATGTCCAACAGCTCTGGGTTTGACATGGTCTTGTATGTTAAGCAGAGATAGCCTCTGAGTAGATGATATACGATAAGAGTATAGCTGGAGGTTTTTTAAGGTGGTCAGCGTAGGGCATCTGCTTTAGGCCTGTGATTCTTTTAGTGAGGTATTTCTGCAGCCTTTCCAGTTGTTGCAGATGTCTTTAGAGGTACATACCAAATGAGGCATTGTATTCTATAATGGGTCTAATGAGGGAGAAGTACAGTGGGACAATGACCTCCTTTTTTCTGGATGAAAAGCCCTTAGTGATGAGGTGTGCCACATAGAAGGAGTTCCTGACTGTTGTGGTGATGTGGTTATCAAAGGTGAGACCACTGTCTACCTGTGTCCCTAAGTCTCTTATCACACTTTCGGTGTTTAGTGTACAGCCACCTATGTGGTAATTCATGGGTACATGTTTTTTTCCCAAAGGGGATAACTATACATTTCTCGGCTTTCAGCTTGAGCCCATGGCTCTGGCTCCAAGCATCTGTTTCTGTAAGGCCCTTTTGTAGAGTATCCACATAATTTGGAAATTCAATAATGGCTCCCAGGTTGCAGTCATCTGCAAACTTTGTTAGCCAGTGTCCCTTAGTGTTGGCCTGTACTTTAGAGAAGTAGATGCCAAACAAGAGCGGTCCCAGGACTGAACCCTGAGGTACTCCACTTGTCACTTGTCTGGAGCTGGATTTGGAGTAGGCTACTTTTACACTGTGGGTTCTGTCAGTAAGCCAGTTGGCAACCCATTGGGTGATGTAGGAATTAATGTCCAGCTTAGTAAGTTTATCTATGATTCCAGAGTGGGGGGTGGTGTCAAAGGCCTTGGCAAGGTCTAGATAGGCTGTGTGGGACCACCTTACCCTTGTCCATGGCTCTGGAGACTGATTAGAAGTCAACCAGGTTCAGGAGACAAGATTGGCCCTTCATGAACCCAAACTGAGTGGGGTCCAGTGTTTGAAGGTTGCCAATGTCTTAGTTTATAAGTTCCATGATAATACGCTCCATGGCCTTGCAGATAAGGCTCGTCAGACTGATGGGATGGTAGTTTCCGGGATCCAAGGTGGATCCCCCCTTATGGAATGGGATAACTGTAGCTCTGTGCCACTCAGTGGGCATGAAACCTGAGGTGAGGCTATGATTAAACATGACACTTAGGTGAGGTGCTAGTTCATATTGTAATTCATGTAGTACACAGCCCGGGATGTCATCTGGTCCCATGGATGCTGTATTCTTAGCTTTGGAGACTGCATTTTTTACCTGTGTGGCCGTTATTACCAGAATTTGGCAATCTTCCAGTATTGAGATGGGCCATTTAGGGGGTGAGAGGGGGGTGACGCTGGCACTGAATCGATCTGCCAGGATATTGGCAATATCCTTGGGATCAGCATATTTAATGCCATTCTGTTGTAGCTCAGAGCAGATCTCATCATTGCCATTTAGGTTCTTGACATAGTTATAGAATGCCTTGTGGATGTCTTTGGAATCTTTGGTAATTTTATTTTCATAACTAGCTTTGGAGGATTTTATGAGGGATCTCAGTTTCTTACTGAGTCTGGTAAGGGAGTTTTTTGCATCCTGGGATTTTCCTCTTTTCTGCAACAGTTTCTTCCTTTTATTGTAAAGTTTGTTTATGACAGGGGACCACCAGATTGGCTTCCTTTTTTTGGATGAGAGCATCTTGGTTCTATCCTCTGTTTTACTGAGTGTGCCCTGGATTTTACTGTTGCTGCTCTGGGTTTTGCTGAAGTGATCACAGGTTTAGCTAGAGAGGCCCAGGGTGTGACCTGTATCTTTTAACCTTGTGCTGCATAGGCCCAGGGTGTGACCTGTATCTTTTAACCTTGTGCTGCATAGGCCCCTTTTACCCTTGTGCTGCATACTTTTAACCTTGTGCTGCATAGGCCCAGAGGTGTGACCTGTATCTTTTAACCTTGGCAGCCTGAGGTAGGGTGTGACCTGTATCTTAACCTTGTGCCTTGTAGTTTAACCTTGTGCTGCATAGGCCCAGGGTGTGACCTGTATCTTTTAACCTTGTGCTGCATAGGCCCAGGGTGTGACCTCATCCCTTGTGCTGCATAGGCCCAGGGTGTGACCTGTATCTTTTAACCTTGTGCTGCATACTATCAACATTAGCACTGGAAGGCACTGCAAGCATGCTTTTCTCATTTGCAAGCATATTTGTGTGCTTTTCTGTAAGCTCATATATTTGATAAATCTCTATGGTCTTGTTCAAAGTTAAATCACTGCCTCAAAGCAAAATCTTTCTCACTGCATCATCTGTAATACCACACGCAAGCCTGTCTTTTATCAACTCATCTCTTATATCACCAAATCTGCACATTTTTGCCTTGTTTCTCAAATCAGTTATATATGCTGCAAAAATTTGGGTCTATATTGATAACTCGAACGTTGACTTACCCGAACACCTAAACGCCAACACATATTCCACGAACTGCAAATACACCAAACACCCTAAACCGCAAAATTCGAAAACTCGAAATATTATAGTTGTCCCATTCCCCACATACTACCTAACTAAACAAACCACATAAATACACTAAACAAAACCCTACTTCTAACCCACTAAATCTTTCATATGCCACCAAGTATGCACTTAACTTAACCCGCACCCTAACCCTAAGGTCTGTAACTATCGCACACTTACCTTAAAAAGCTATACCCAAACAAACTAAATAATCCACATGCATACACTTAATAAAACCCTACTTCCAACCCTACACTAAATCTAACATACATTACCATCTATGCACTTACCTTAACCCACACCCTAACCCTAAGGTCCATAACTATCGCACACTTACCTTACAGAGCTATACCGCAGAAGGGCCAACCATGATGAATCGATGTTTTGGATTTCGCGCTTCAGGACGATCTATGTTTTTGCGGTTCGATGAAGGCGTGTCGGCGTTTAGGTGTTCAGGTAAGTCAACATTTGAGTTTTCAATATAGACCCCAAAAGTTTCACCAGGCTTTTGATCTCTTGTGTAAACTATGTATCGTTCCATTGTAATATTCATTTGAGGGTTACATATTTCTCTAAATTTATGTTTTAACCACTCAAGGTCTTCCTGCATTTCAGCAGGTACCACAATATGGTGGTCTTCCCCCTTCCAAGCATACACAGCTGGGGCATACACAATGGCTTCTAAACCAGCTAGATTAAGCAGAATAAATGCATTTGAATGTGCACCTTTATCAGAAAAAGCAGCCTGTATGAAAATATTGTACTCTTCTTCAAACACGAAAAAGCATCCTGTATGAAAATATCGTACTCTTCCTCAAACACACTCCAATTTTCAGCAACATTACTATCAAATACAAGTGGAGCAGGTCTGTGAAATCCTTCTACCATGCCAACAAAATCCCTCTATAATTATGTTCAAACACATAACACACCAGGTACTTGAAAAATATTCAACTGCACAACAAACTTTTTGAAATTACTGTATTCTGCAAAATAACTGTACTGTGGTACTGCACACACTTGCCAACAATTTGCACACTTCTGATACTTCAAATAGTTAGAAGAAAGAGAAGCACATAGCAAAAACTGTGGTCATTTTCCCTTTTTTATAAATTTTATGTGATTCGGAAGTTATTTCAAACATTTTTGTAAGCATTTTGAGTATTTTATCAATATATTGTAGTTTCAAACATTTTGTTTAATTAGAAATTCTTTTTGAACGTTCTGAATGCTTAGTTTTAAATTTGTTGAGTAAAAAATAATTTAAACAAGTTTTAGCACCTTGAATTATCTTTCTGACCTGTTTGCAAGTCGTTTGAGCATAGGATGATTCACTCCTGTATATTCCTCCAATTGTAACAACACAGCCCATGGTTTTGAAGAAGTTTTACTTTGGATCCCATTCTGACACCGTGTCACTCGTCTTGTGTATTCAAATAAGACGATGAGGCTGGGTGTTCATTTAAGTCATTTATTACACCCAAACATATCAGGATGGATGACTGGAACATAAAACTTTGACTGACTGACTGCTACACACATACATGCTTTCACTCCAGCTGCTCACTCAAAATGGCATTCTTGCTTGCACATGCTCAGTACTTATATGCACATGCCCATGGATTGGAATGGCTCTTACAGGTACAACACACACACTGATCTACACCTATGCAGCACTAAAATGAAGTGCTGTTGATACTGCCAAAATATTTCCTGAACTAGATCAGCCATGCAACAGATGATGGCTGGCAAACAATGACAACAGGTTCATAGTTACTAGGAATGCAGTCCAGGAGACCATTAAGCAGCCGAGCCGAAACTCCCAAATGCTCCAAAAGTACTGTCTGGTTAAGTGACTTGCTCAATGCCACACATTAGATAAATGAAGGTAGAAAGATTCAAACCCTACACCCTTGACACAGGAAGCAGCTCATTAACAAGTTGTAGCTTTAGACCTCTACACTGACTGCCAGAGTAACAGCTTTTAATTACAGACAGAAATCCTGCACAAACCAGTCTTGAAAAGAAGATTCTATCACAATAGTATACAGTGACTACACAAGGGAGGCTAAGTATCAGAAATTTCTGATTATCACTCCAAATAATACAGAGTATATGACCTGATAATATCATCTGCTTTACAGTTGCTGGAAGCTGAAAAGAAGGTACTGCAAAAATATATTACTAAAATGAAACATGGTTAAACTATATTGCACAATCCAAGCCTATTAATGAATAAAGCAAAACAATTCTTGGCAACATAAATATTGTAGCAGCAGCATTGGTTCAATAATCCACAAGTCACACAAAATTATAAATATTTTTGCATACAGAATACTTTTTTGTGTAGTGGGAACTGTCATGCTGGCAAGACACCTACATCTCATTTCTGACCTCCCTGTGCCTTCACTGTCAAGAATAGCTATCCCTTCTGGCATCACCCAGCAGAGTCTGACCTACTTGACTGACTAATAACGCTACAGTGTTGCAGCAAATGTTGACAGAATTGTCACAGTCAGGTCATGGACAAATAAGGCTCCATGCAGGGAAACAAAGCAGGCCCCAGCCAGCCATACCAATTTCCCATTCCTTGGCTGTCTACCCAATTACCTTAAAATACTCTTAAAACTGTCAGTGTGCACACTATTTTCTTCTTATCTCAGTGATTTGGAGTTCATTTAAAACTATTATTTCAAATTTTACTGAAAAAACACAGAGCCAACTTTTAAACAAAACATACGCTCACATTGAAAAAAGCATGACAAACAGTAAACTTAATTTCCCTTGAGACATACTTAGTGAACATGTGTCTGGCAACCCATTAAACTACAAGAGAAGTGCTGGGATTCATATTCAAATGACACACAGTGAAGTAGTTGTCAACATCTATGTGAAGAGTGCAGGAATTCAAAAGATAAAATGTGTAACTCATTTTATAATAGCCTGGTACAGCCCCTTGGACATGTGTCCTTTTTCAGGAGCAGCCCAGGAGTACTGTCTGATGAAGAAGCTTGGCAGAATCACAGAAGACAAATGGAGGCTGAGGGAATCAAACCATGTACTACAGGAAGCAGCCCTTTAACAGCTCCTAATTTTACTTATCTATACTAAATGCTAGACAAAGTCTTGTAGCCCAAATACAATGCATTTCACACCTCTGTTCCTGCATAAAAGCAAGCTAAATAAAACATACTCTTAGTTAAAACATTAACATTAAATTCAGACTTCATGCTGTCCAAGTTGTTCAGAACTAACAAGCAAGACTATTAAGAAAACCAAGAAGCATATCCAAAATACATGGCTCATAGATTCACAGGCATACAATAAGCTAACAACCACCAGGGCCTTTATACACCTAGATGTGCAACCCAACCCAATTGTGCTCCTATGTATCATGGGATTTATTAGGACATTACTAAAGGTTATTTGGGGGTATGTTAGTTTAGGCATGGTTACTGTCTGCCTCTGTCTATCAGAGACATGGGGCCAGACCCAGGGTAAATTTCTGATTTCCCATCCATTGGTCAAGGTTATGCTCAAATAAGGCTAAGGATGGACTCTGCTTCACATGGATGGGGAGCCTGTCCTAGAGCATGGGGATCCCCTGAGACACATATCTGTCTCACCAATATGTTGTACCTATGTCACAAACAAGATTTAAATCCTCGAATCTAATGCTTCTGATGTTCATTCTGCAGATGTGCAATAGGTCCATCAGAGCTAGATATGAGGATCCCTTGTATGCCAGGCATAGACTGCCTCTCAGTAACCTGTAGGAGGTGAAGTACAGAGACAGGGCAAGGTGATCTGTATAGGACAATGTGTTCATATCCTGGATTCTCCTGGCAAGGAACCTTTGTAAGCATTCCAGTTGTTCCATATGTCTGGTCAGGTACATGCTAAAGGGAGCATCATACTCAATGATTGGTCTGATAAGGGCTGAATATAGTGACCCTATGACTTCTTTACACTTGGATGCCATGCCTTTACATATATGTTGGCTAGCATAGAATGATTTTCTTACTACCTTGGCCACATGTTGGTCAACGGCCATATTATGTTTAGACATGTTCTCAGTTCCCTGACTACTGGGTCAATTCTCAAGGATGTCTTATCAAATGAATAATTAGCTTGGGTGGCAGTTTCCACAAAAGGCACTATAATTCATTTCTTGGTATTGAGTTTTTATCCATGACTTTGGCACCAGTCATTTGTCTGTGTTAAATCCCCTTGTAAGACAATGGTATCATGGGGGAATCTATGACAGCTTCCAATTTGCAGTCATCTGTGAACTTGGTCAGTCAAAGGCCTTTGACATTAGCCTTTACTGTTGAGAACTAGATGCTAAATAGGAGCAATCCCAGCATGCAGCTCTGAGGCACTCTGCTGGTGACTTATATCTTAGTGGAGGTGGTCTCACCAGTACTGACTTCCTAGGTCTTGTCTATCAGCCAGCTGGCTTTAAGTGTTTATGCCTCATTCAGTGAATTTGTCGACTATAACTGAGTGGGGTACTGTATGAAATGCTTACACTAGGTCCAGGTAGGTGGTAGGCACTGTTTTCCCCTCAACCATTGCCTTGGTGGCCTTCTCAAAGAAGTCCACCAGGTTTGTAGGCATGACTTTCCCTTAACAAAGCCAAGCTGGGTTGAGTCCAGTGTCTGAAGGTAGCTTAAGTCTTTATTGATCATTTCCATGATAATTTGTTCCATGTCTTTGCATATTAGATAAGCCAGACTAATGGGTCTGTAGTTTATAATGTCAATTGATGGTTCACCCCTATAAAGCAGGGCAACCATTACAGTCCTATGTTAAGGCTATATTTGAAAAGTGACTCAGGTGGCATTGATAGTTCATGTTATAAGATGTTTAGGAGGTATCCCAGGATATTGTCGGGGCCCACTAAGGCTGTGTCTTTGGCCTTGGAGAGCACTGCCAGGACCTGTTCCCTGCTAATAGTTAGGGGGAGGGGCTATTAATCATTGGGGGAAGCTGGCAGTAGTGTGTGGGGGGTGAAGTTTGAGCTGAATTTATCAGCCAGCAGACTTGTTATGTCATTCTGTTAAGTGAAGGTGGCACAACTGACTACCAGTACAGCATACTGCTGTGTGCTGCCTTTGAGGTTACAGATAGAGCTGTAGAAGGTATTGTGGTTGTCTTTAGCCTGTTAGTCTATCTTGACCTCATAAATGGCCTTGTCAAACTTAATTAGTCATCTAAGTTTCTTGTTAAGTTTAGTTAGAGAACTCTTATCATTATGGGAGTTGCTCTGCCTGATTTTAGCCATGACTTCTTTTCCTTTTGTTATATAACCTATTAAGGTTAGGATTCCACCAATGTGATTTGTTTGTAGAGTTTGTTTTGGGCTTACTTCTAGCAGGTATAGCAGCCTCTATACAGCCATGTACAGGGGCTCTGTGAGCATTCCACATAGGTTGCTCGAACTCTGAGTTAGGAGGAGCACAGAATTTTGACAGACTAATGTCTAATAGAGAGTATTTTGCTTTGGAATTGTTCCTGTCACAGGGTTTCCAGGGAGTTACTGAGTTGATTTTTTATTTTGAAGAGACAGCTTTGTAGTCTGACATCACCAGTGAGGATGTGACAATTGGACAGGTGCAGTGCTGTCCCATACTGGTGAGTTCAGTCAGCTTAAACTTCTGGTGGGTGTGTGTACAATCTGCTCAAGTGTATGTGTCAATAAGGTCCAGGAATCACGCTTGTGAGGTTTGAAGCACTGCATGTTTAAAGTCTATAGAGGGGTAGTTAAAGCTTCCCATGGATAAGGTATTTAGTTTGATGGTGAGTGTATCAAGTAGGTCTAGATACAAGCAATGGGATTCTTAGGACACAGAGGGTGACCTATAGCTTCTTAGGATATGGTACAGGACTTTGTCTATGGTGATTTGCATGTGGATAAACTCCCGAGCATTGTCTTGTTTAACCAACCTAGAGATATACCTGTTGCTAATGTAGATTGAGATTCATCTTCCTTTTGTCCCTGTTTGTGCAGCTGAAGGTCTATATATGAGGGGGGGTTGTTGAAGCCATATACTGCCAGGGTACTTTCTTTGGTTTTAACCCATGTCTCAGTAATGGCACAGATGTCAATATTCTACAGAGTAATGAGAGATTGTAGGGTGTGGAGTTTCTTGTTTAGGTGCCTAGCACTGAGCAGTAACACCTTTAGGCTTCTTTGGGTTTTATTTGCTTTGTTGGCAGGTTTGCCAATTTGGCATTGCCTAAAAAGGCTCTAAAGGGCTGGATAAAGTTTTACCCAATAGTCAGACGCTCAGGAGGGACAGGTGCAGACTATCTTTTCCAAAGCAACTTGGTTTGTTAACCATGTCCTTCCATGATGAGAAATATTGAATTCCCCTAGAAAGACACCTAAAACTAAACCAATTACTGAAGTCAATGACCTTTTGTTTATACTGAGGCATCAACCGTGGTGTGGATAACATTATTTATTTATTGGCATTTGATTGCAGTGAAAGTCTAACTGGGTAGACGCCCATTTTAATGGAAGCCTGGGGAGAAAAGCTCCAAGTTATTAGAAAACATTTTAAGAAAAATAATTTTACAATCTTCAAAAATAAAACAAAAACATCTGTAGTTTAAATAATTATAACAAATTAGAGATAATATAAAAACATTGGTGAAAAATCAATACAAGTTATATGACAATGATTTAATATTTATATATATTTTAGACAGTTTGTAGAGAAATTAAAGGTAAGTTAGTCTTATACAACCATGATTTGCAATATTAAGTGAGAGAAAAAACAGGCTTATGATTTATTTAGAAGAGAAAGTCAGAGAAGAGAATCTGACAGAAGTAAGGATGTAAGTGTGGTGAGAGTAAGGAGACATAAGGAATGAAAAGGCACTTGTTCACAAATAGGTAAATAGTTTATCTTGGTTTTGAACAAGAACAGAGACAGATTTTAGCTAGGAAGTCTGAGTAGTTTTGAAATATTGGGGGTGGGGGGTTACTGACCTGATGGATACAGGTAAGGAGATCCAGGCCTTAACAGCCTTGTACAAGTAAAGACAATTCCCAGCAGATCTGATAGGTGTGTAGACAGACAGGAGTTTTTGGTCAATGGATCACAATGACTGACTGGGAACCTATTTGTGTAGAATGTTATTTAGTGCTGGACAGGCAGATGGATGCTGGATAATTTTATACGTAGTAAGAAGCTGTGTATATGTTAGTTGATAAGGCAGTTCTAACCAATTTAGGCTTTTTAGTGATAAACAATGATGGGTTCTGAAAGGGGTATTTGCTGCAAATTTAGCAACTTTGTCATAGCGTTGTTCAACTTTTAATTTTTGTAAAGTCTGGAGGTTAGTAAGGTTGAGAGCACCATAAAGAAGTGTGGGGAGGAGATAAGTAGTGGCAAGTGTAGTTTTAGTTGAATCGGGGAGAAAAGTTTTGGATCTGTAAAGCATCCCTAGTTTTTGATTAATTGTTCTTATGCAATTTTGTATATGCAGGTTAAATATAAGCTTATCATCCATTATAACCCTTAATAATTAAGAGAAGCGACTATACTTGCTGTATTATCAATAGAGTGGTTGTTGAAGCATCTAACCTAGTTTGCAGTCATCTGCTAACTTGGTCAGCCACAGTCCTTCCGTGTTGGCCTGTACCTCTGAGAAATATATACCGAACAAGAGAGGTCCCAGGACTAAGCCTTGTGGGACGCCACTTGTAACTGGTTTGAAGTCTGACATGGACCCAGCAATTCTAACCATGTGGGTTCTGTCCTTGAGCCAGTTTGCAACCCATCTAGTGACATAGGGGTTTATATTTAAGCTGGTGAGCTTATCTATAATGCCTGAGTGGGGTATTGTATCGAAGGCTTTTGCGAGGTCCAGGTAGGCTTTGTGGACCACCTTCCCCTCGTCCATGGCCTTGGTGACTGTTTCAAAGAAATCGACCAGGTTTAAGAGGCAGGATCTGCCTTTAACAAAGCCGAACTGGGTAGGATCCAGTGTCTGTAAGTCCCCAATATATTTATTTATGAGGTCCATGATGATCCTTTCCATAGCTTTGTAGACCAAGCTAGTCAAGCTTATGGGGCGATAGTTTCCAGGATCTGTTGAGGCACCACCTTTGTGGAGAGGGACCACTGTTGCTGTACACCACTCTTTGGGTACATATCCTGTAGTAAGGCTGAGACTGAACAGTAGTTTTATGTTTGGATTTAGCTCTTCTTGGAGTTCATGTAGGACGCAGCCTGGGACACAGTCTGGCCCCATTGATGCTGTGTTTTTTGCTTTGAAGAGGGCGGCTCTTACCTGAGCATCTGAGATGTCGGGGGGGGGGGCAGCACTCTGCTGGGATAGATATTTGCCCTTTTGGTGGGGGGGGGAGTTTGCGCTGAACCTGTCAGCTAGGATGTTGGCAATTTCTGTGGGTTCGGTGTATTTTTTGTCATTTTGGACCAATTCTGAGCATATCTGGGAATTCCCACCCAGGTTCCTAACATAACTAAAGAAAGCCTTGTGATTATCCTTAGTGTCCTGTGCAATTTTCCTCTCGAAGCTGGCCTTAGATGATTTTACAAGTGCCCGTGGTTTTTTGCTAATACTGATCAGAGATGCCTTTCCTTTTTGGGATTTTGCTCTATCATGTAGTAGCTTCCTCCTTCTATTGTATAGCTTGTTTATGGCTGGGATCCACCAGACAGGATGTCTTCCTTTGGAGGATTGGGTCTTGGTTTTATTTGGGATTGCATGATCCATGCATTCCTGAAGGTGTTCATAGAATGCATTTATAAAGGATTCTGCGGTCTGGGCCGTATTTTACACAGGCCCGAGGGCTTTGAAGGATTCCACCTCAGTTTTGAGGATTGTGAAATTTGCTTTAGAGAAGTTTTTCACTGTGGTTTTCTGGGCAGGGGGTGGGGTCGGGATGTGAATATCCAGTGAGATTAGTTTATGGTCTGATCTTACCAGTGAGGGATACACTTCTGGTCTGGAGCATAGAGTCCCCATGTTGGTGATGATCAGGTCCAGTATGTTTTCCCCTCTTGTGGGAGTGGTAACAAGTTGTTCCATAGCATTTGAGTTTATAAATTCTAGGAACCTTTGGGCTAGGGTGTTGATGCGTATTTAGGCAGTGTTAGATTTATATTAATGCATATACACTTCTGTTGCTATAATATATGTAGAAATAATACAGTTAGATACATGTTCTTAGCTGAGAAGCAAGGAAAAAATCAAATGCATTCATGTAAATGTAACATGCTGGTGTCTCTTTGAAACTGTGCTAACATGATTATTAGCATAAAACAAAATGAAATATAAAGAGATAATTTTAGCAGTAGTTCGTGGTGGAAAGAAATATAGCTAAAAAATGTGTGATAGCTTCATGTAGCTTAGTTTAAATATTTGGCATCCATGAATAAGGGAGTACGTACAGATGGTGGCTGAAAGAACAGAATGTCAGCGAGAAAGGAAATGAAATGAAACATCAATAAGATAATAGAACACAGAGTTTTCTGATATGAAGAAGCAAGGATAATCGCAAATTAAGAAAGAACAAAGAGACTGTTATACATCAGACCTGGGAAAATATCAAACTAAAAATAGCATCAGAACTTTGTATAAATATGACTGTGTAAAAATATGCTGTGAGGACTTTGCCACGATAAAGTATTATTCACTCCATGTGCACTGTAGAGATAAAATTGTAAACAGTAAAACTTAACTAAAACAGTAAAACTTAACTAAAACAGTTAGTCTATGTGTATTAATTGTACTAGGTACAATACCATAATTGAGTAGTTGGTCACAAAGAAAATAGTTTAATACTGTGGTATGCATGTGTATGTAATATAGCATGCATGTGTACAAATGCAAGTAACAGAAAGGAACCAGCAGAAAGCACTCATAATTTTACAATGGTGAGCCACAGTTGATGGACCACATGGTTTCTTGTGCCAACTACACTTTTTATTTTATTCAGTTATGTACACCCAGTCTTAGTGCAAATGTTTGCCTTCTTGCCGTATCCTTCGGGGAAGGATCCAGTTGCAGTTCGGGAAGAATCCAGTTGCAGAACAGCTGATCTCTGCAAGTTCTACCGGTCTATTTACAATTATGTTCCTGGATCTGCCCAGTTATGTTTGACTGCCTCTTCAGGATCATCAACAAGGGACTTTCCACATTTTGTCACTGGAAGATTTGGCCACCTTCCACACAAGAACTGGTAATTCTCTTTCTGTTTCTCATTTGTAGCATGGATGCCAGAAAGGAGAGAACTTCTCGGTACAAAACTACTTTTCAAGTAGATAGTAATAATAGTCCAGCACATGTATGGTCAGGATTTAAAGAATGGTATACACAAAATTGTAGCACATGTAGTAATTTAGTTGATGTCAATGCTTTATGTAAATGGCTTTTTACTTATGATTGGTACATGTCTAATGTTAAAACTTACAAGTATCAACCAGGGTGTGTGTTTTTGACAGCAATGACAACTCTATTTGTTTAGTGTGCCACAAAAAGGTTGTTACACAGGTTACATCCAGGGATAAATCCCCTGACAGGCAGCCCTTACCGTTTTCTCTGTGTCCTCATCCTGAACAACAGCTAAAAGCCTTATAGAGACAGACAGAGGAAGGGCTAGCACAAAAAAAAAAAAAAAAAAACTATATATATATATATATATATGAACCTATATATATATATATATATATATATATATATATATATATATATATGGGTCTACTTTATTTGCCCGAACTTTCATTTGCCCAACACCTATTTGCCCGACCCCAGTTGACCAAAATTTCATTTGACTGACACTTCATTTGACCGACAAGTATTATTGGCAAGAAAAATGCAATATGCCCCCTTCCCCACTGCAGTGTGACCCTGGAGTTAGAATATATGGTTAGTGGGGGGTGTGGGGGGCGAAGCCCTCCCCCCTTACTTTTGTGTTACTAAGCAATATTAAAGCAAAACTAAACATTATAATATGAAATTAAGTGGCGGGCTTCACCCCCACACCCCCATTGTGGGGGGATGTGCCCCCTACACCCCCCTAACTATATATTCTAACTCCAGGGTCGCACTGCAGTAGAGAAGGGGGCATATCCCATTTTCTTGCCAATAATACTCGTCAGTCAAATGAAATTTCGGTCATTTGGTCTCGGGCAAATGAAGTAGACCCATATATATATATATATATATATATATATATATATATATATATATATATATATATACACACACATATATATATATTATATCTATCTAGGCAGGGCAGATGCACTCACCAGCTTCAGACATCGGATGAAGAAATGAAAGTTCTAAAATACTGTTTTATGTTTGACTGCTATCTTAAACAAAAACATCATTGGTATGGCATTAAATGTTTATTGTGCAAGTCATGTAAAACTGCTTTGTGTGTGCAATATCATAAAAGTATTATTGTTAATGGCAAACAACCAGATAAGGGTCATATACTTGCAATATGTCCTGTGTCACCACATGTGAAATGTTAATTTCAGAGATACAACAGCAGTTGAGTCAGTTATTGACAAAATATTCTGTACATTTTGTTAGACAAAAGTGGCATAAAACCATGGCACAGTACAACACACATAAAAACAGAGATGAGGTTCATGGTGAACTGACAAAAAGATTGAATGCACTTCTATGACACAGACAGTGAGTTCAAAAGGTTTAGACAACATGTGAAAACACTATTTCACAGGTGCATAAGAGCTGTACAGTCAGCAAAATAGAACACTGAAAAATGTCAACTAGCCCGTGCAACATTACGGTTAGTAAATAGTTAAAGCAACAGCAGTTGGCTACGCTGATAACAATTTACAACATTTTACTCTACCTTTAGAAAATGGTTAGCGTACACAGCAGAATCTAATGCAACTATCAGTCAGTTAAAGCAAGACACTTAAATGTGTTGCTGTGCCTTTCGGCTTTTCCCAGTTAGGGGTTGCCACAGTGGAACTCTGGTCCGCTAATGATTGGTAGTTGATTGTTACGTGCTAAGTTACCAGCCCTGACGCACAACTTTCAACAAAGGTATGCCCATTCACACATGTCTCCATGCAGAAGATGCTCTAACTGAGAATCGAACCAGACAACATCTTATTGTGAGGTGACAATGCTACCGCAGCACCACCACCGCTGGATAAAGCAAGACACTTAAATGATGACTTTAAAAACATTTCAAACAACACAACAGTTCTAGTGTATAAAAATCAAATGAGAGTAGTTAAAAGCAGTAAAGACATGAGGTCACAAGTCTGACATGCCTGTATTTTCTTTTTACCGAAAGTGCTTCTGTTTAAAATGCACAAGAGCAAAAGGCAAATAATAGCAAATGTAAATAATGTAAATATAGCTGTTTTAAACGTGTTAGTTATCTAGGTTGTTTCTTACAATATTTTGTAACTGTATCATAGCATTAAAACATAGCAAAGACTCCAGCAAAAACAGTATTCAAAAGCTATGTTAGTAATATAAGGTTGTACTGAGTACATAATACTACAAATAACCCAAGTTTAAAATATTATGCATAGTTAGGCACATTACAGATGATTATCAAGTTGCAAGTATTAGCAAGTGACTAAATTTAGAGTGACGTGTTAAAGGAGATTAAGGAGGTTGAAAAATGTACTATAGTTACAGAGTCTGCCATGCGTAGAAGAGAAAAAAGTTGATATTTTTGTTTTATATCAGCTTGAATCTTTTCAGGCTGCAGTGGGTAGTTATAATGAATGTTGTATGCAATAGAGTGTTACTGGTACTGAAGTTTATAAGGTCAAGCAAAGCAAGAAAAAAACAAACCATTGCTAGTTCATAGAGATCAAATGAAAGTCATTGTTTCTGATAATCAGCAACAAAATGCATCACCTTTAAAAGAAGGGGAAGCAGATGCTCAATAAAGCTTCTGTTTTTCAGAAAAAACATACAAGATGAATGCCAAGCGTTCTGCAAATATTATTAAAACTACTCCCAAAAAGATTAGGACAAACCAGTTTTAATAAAAATGACAAATGTGATTATTATTATAAGTATTGTACTGAGTGGACTCATTTTGGTAGAATGCCAAACAGAGGAAATCAAAGCTGTTTATTACAACATTTCACGAATGACACTTGGAAAAATGATACACAAGTTAGAACACAAGACAATTTCAGTTGTAAAAGGCAACCAAAGTGTACCTTTGGAAGCATAACATTTAACAAAAAATGGCATGGTTAGCTAAACAAGGTCAGGCATACATAAACCGAAGTGTACCTTTGGAAGCATAACATTTAACACAAATAAAACGGCATGGTTAGCTAAACAAGGTCAGGCATACATAAACCGAAGTGTACTTTTGGAAGCATAACATTTAACACAAATAAAACGGCATGGTTAGCTAAACAAGGTCAGGCATACATAAACCGAAGTGTACCTTTGGAAGCATAACATTTAACACAAATAAAACGGCATGGTTAGCTAAACAAGGTCAGGCATACATAAACCGAAGTGTACCTTTGGAAGCATAACATTTAACACAAAAAAAAAACGGCATGGTTAGCTAAACAAGGTCAGGCATACATAAACCGAAGTGTACCTTTGGAAGCATAACATTTAACACAAATAAAACAGCATGGTTAGCTAAACAAGGTCAGGCATACATAAACCGAAGTGTACCTTTGGAAGCATAACATTTAACACAAATAAAATGGCATGGTTAGCTAAACAAGGTCAGGCATACATAAACCGAAGTGTACCTTTGGAAGCATAACATTTAACACAAATAAAACGGCATGGTTAGCTAAACAAGGTCAGGCATACATAAACCGAAGTGTACCTTTGGAAGCATAACATTTAACACAAATAAAACGGCATGGTTAGCTAAACAAGGTCAGGCATACATAAAGGTGAAAGAAGAATCAAAGAGTAACATAAGCATTTCAGTAAACAGCTCAGCCTCTATTAAATGCTGTACGTTACCCTCTAAAATGTAACAATTACGTGTGAATAACAACACAAAAATAACAATAAATAAATAAAACAGGGGGAGACCAAAGTGTCAAAGTCTGGGTAACAGCCAGAGGGTAGGCATACATTAAATTCTCACAGCATTAAGGCACAACGATAAACATAACAAAAATATTAGAAACAGATTTTAATGTTTCAAGTAATGTAATTAGCAAGCTTTAGTTTAATATTAAGTTTGTAAACTAAACTGAGTGTACATTACAGCCATGTATGTACAAATGCAATTCTATGGTTTAATATGTAAACAGCATTCTTCAGTGTATAAATCATGTTTTCTGTCCGTGTAAATGGACAATTTTGCATTCAGGTTTTAAACTGTTCACAAATAATTGCTCCTCAATTCATTTGCATGTATAGTAACAAGTCAAAGCTTAACATCTATGGCACAGTGGTGCAGCGGTAGCATTGTCGCCTCATAGCAAGTGGTTCTCCAGGTTGATTTTTGGCTGGGGTGCCATCTGTGTGGAGTCTGCCTGCGCTCGCTGAAAATTGGCTTTGGTCCAAGTTGGACTTTCCCGGTTAACAAATATAAAATAAATGTGTTTGTTTAAAAAAAAAAGACAAGACTGCAACCCCTTTGCAATAAAATTCACTAGCATTGTCAAAGTAAAATCATTGTATAAACCATCACTAAAGTCATATTCAGCAATTGCAAAATACGGCTCATGACTAGTAAAACATTTTTACAAAATGGTCTTCAAAAGAAAAGTCATTAAATTAAATAGTTCATCCAGTTCTACTAGTAATGGTTATCATTGTGTTAACAATAAAACTAAAGGTTTTGTTTCCTAATGTGTTTCAAGTAAATCATAATACCAAAGAGTATATACCAATGCAAACAGTTTTGTACTTTAAATAAAACAGAGGGAATTGTTAGATTTATATTAATGCATATACACTTCTGTTGCTATAATATATGTAGAAATAATATAGTTTGACATGCAACTAGGTGATCTAAGTTTGTCTCCACACAATGAATTTGTTTTAGACACACTAAGTTACAGGCTTCAATTCTAAGGGAAGATTTAGACATGCAATTTACTATCTAAGCATTTGTGTCTGTCCAGGGCACTGCTAACCTTCTGATGTAAAAATACCAAAAAAAAAGATTGTTTGAGAGTGCCATGCTACAACAAAACAACTTAAACAAACTATTTGAACAAGGCAATTTCAAGTATTAGAGACCTTTAAAATGATGTAAATGCAAAATCAAAAGACAAAGTAAAGCTAAAGCAGTATCACTCCAAAACAGTTAAATGAAGTACAAAACAACAATGATGCTCCTGTTTACTACAGTCAGTTTCCTTCCTTTACTCCATAACTGCACTGGTTTATAGGAACTAGTTACTAGGTTTGCAGTCCAGAGGACCACTGATGAGCCTTGCCCACATTTCCAGTTCCTCTAAAGCAGCGTCTGGTTAACTGATTTGTTCAGGAACAAGGCATAAATATGAGACAAAATCAGATATACTCTGTAAAGTGGAGACAAATAAAAGTAGACTACTCTAAAACACTTCAAAAGTTATCAGAATAGGTTCTGCATCAACATGTATGTTGTGAAACAAAAACAGTGAAACTCTAATGACTGACTAAAATCCTCAGCGATTAACCAAAAGAAAAAAGCTAATGGAAATCTAACAGCTAGAGCAAAGGATTAAGGCTTTTGCCTCCAGCACCAAACAAAGAGGGTTTCAGCCCGAGCAAGTCATTTAACTAAACTGCCAGGGCATTACACACCCACAGAGTTCATAGGCTCATATTAGGCTAGCTGCCCTTGTGAGCCATTTTAAGCCTAGCCAATTATCCCTTGTGATACTCAAACCCTGCACCTTCTGTTTGTAAGGCAAACACCTTAACCATTAGGCTACCCTCCCAACCCTTTCTTCCATTAGTTTGAACCTGTAGATCTGTACTTGTAAGCCTGCCTAAATCTCTTGCACACAGTGCTTGCTGTGTCTCAAACACTATATTTAAAGTAGTTCATATCTGTATGCTCTTTCTAAATGCCTAAAAGTAAATCCATATTTAAGGCTTGTTCATTGCTGCACAAACCTCTTTTTCCATTTATCTGCTATATTTAAAACAGCTTGGCCCTACAAATCCACATATGCCTGCACAGGTTAAAATCAGTAAAATAAAATCTTGCACCACTGCTTGCTCTATATCATTGGCTAGTTGGATATAAATAAGCAAATTCAAAATAACGGGCTGCAATTGTGCCAGTGCTCTGCATGCGAGATTGCCTGCTGGCTGGCTGGTTGGCATTAAACAGGATATTTTAAAGTGACAGGACACAGATGGTGGAACAGGAAATCTTTGAGGAAAAGCAGGAAAACTTTTCTTTAGTAATTTTTTAAAATTCTTACAGCAGAAGATTTTTTCCCCTCCAAATTAATATTGTGGCCAGCCCCCCCCCCAGCCAACATTGTGCTCTAGGCAGCTGCCTATGTCACCTAGGGTTGGATCCGGCCCTGCCTATAGCTCACCCATTAGGCAGAAAAATGGGCAGAGTGGGTAGGACAAATGAAGTAAGGTGTGGTGGGAAATGGAAAAAAGTGAACTGTAACTCATCCATTAGGTAGGATCATGAGGACACTGGGTAAGACATATGAGGAACTAAGATACAGTGGGAACTACCTCACAGGTAAGTTCTAGGCTGCTGACCTTGTGGGCCATTTTAAGCCTAACTCATTTCCCTTTCAAAGGTGAGAATCAAACGCTGCACATTATGTTTGCGAGGTTTATGCTTTAACCATTGTACCAATCCCCAACTCTAAACCAGTAAACAAAGAACTGGAACTAACCCAATACACAGGATAATAGGCAGACTAGATGGGACATATGAGGAAGTAAGGCACTGGTAAAGAATAGAATGTAACTCTGCCATTATGCAGATAATAAATACTCTAGGTGGAACATACTCAAAAGTAAGCTTATGGTAGTCAAAGACATGTAGCTCATCCATTAGGCAGTATAAAGAAGAGACTAGGAGTATGTGCTTTGATATTACATACATTAAATATAAATACATGCTATTAATTTAACTCATTCCCCCCAATGGGGCTCTGGAAATTTACACTGTAACTTCCAATGGGTGTAGCCTAAGCTTTTATATAGAATCACATTATACCCTCACATTTCAAACAAATGTTCCCATCTAAAGAACCATCAAGGTTACTAAATAAGTGTAAATGGTACAGTCTCCAGTACAGACTATTTTAAAGAGGGAGTATTCTTTAGGTCCTAAGTCTTAAATTGGATTTTATAAGTTACAGTAAACACAGCAACTATTAACTTTGCAATATTTTATCAGCAACTTACAACAGCTCATCAACCTCTCGTTACACACATAATGTCAGAAGTATTTTATTCATACAACCAAGAGCTTTCATAGGACGCTAAGCAGTTCTGTCTGTGCCACCTGTTGTCAAGATTTATTTTTTTATTTTTTTTATTTAACATTTGTTGACCGGGAATGTCCGACTAGGTTCCACAGAGCCTGTTTTCAGCGGAGGCCCGGGGAGAAACGCTCCAGATGCATGTCTTTGGAATGTGGGAGGAAACCGGAGTACCCGGAGGAAACCCACGCGAACACAGGGAGAACATGCAAACTGCACACAGAAGGCAAGTAACAAGATATTTAGAAAAACATGACATTTATGACAATACAAATATTATATGAACAATAATTATTAATATAATAATAATTAATATAATTATTAATATCTGCACTAGACAGAAGTCAGATATCAATACAGTTGTGCTTGATAATGCGTAAGCTTCAAGGTGAAATCTTTTACTACTTTGTCTGTAGCATGATTTTGGAGTTATTGATGCAAATATAATCTAGCAGAATTTGATGCCTAGAGGCATCAGTAGGATGTAACTGCAGAGGCACCTGGAGGCTTTACTTGGCTGTAATTAGTTAAAAATGTATAACAATATTCTCCATCCCAGACTGTGTGCCAGTTTTTTCCAGGCATATGTTGCTTCTGTCTTCTCTACTTAATGGGTAGGAATTGTGTATTTACTTTTGAAATAGTGAGCACTGGTTCCAAATAGATAGTGAAGTCCTAGTTCCAAATAGTGAGTGCATCCTGATTACACAACGATGGTCAGTCCTGGTTTGGAGTCTTCCAGTGACTTCAGTTTTATGTTCCAGTCTTTAGGGATGTCATTCCCCGACAGCCTGTAGGTAATTCAGAGAGAAAAACAGTCAACAGATACTACTGTCATAGTTCATACATGTTACCTTCATCTTTATGATTTAGAATATAAAAGCAGGAGTAAGCATGACCACTTGGAATTACAAAGAAAAGAAAAGCTACTTAAATCCAACCTCTATCAAAACTAAACAGTATAGTTTCATGCGCTTATAAACAGTAATGGTTTCAAAATGTCTCTTCAGTCTGCATTACATGCAGAAAATAACATCCAGTATAGTTGTACTGTTTTTTTCTATAATGCCTGACAATTTTATATGACAATACCTTTTGTGAATTTCCTTATTCACTTAACAAGTTCTGCACATAACAGTTTCATGCTTCTTCCTATCCACTTCCCTTAACAAGTTCTGCGCTTAACAGGTTCATGCTTCTTCCTATCCATGTGTGTCAGTATAAGTACTGAAAAAGCACGTAATAGATAGGATCCTTACTAGTGACTGAGTGTGAAGTAAACAAGGTCTCAGTTTGTCAATCAAAAATAGATGACCTGCAAGTAACTACATGCTTTTTCTCACAGGAAATTATTGCCAGCGCTGTTTCTATTTCGGCATGGGCAGGGATTTGCTGTGTCTCATTTTTTTAGATATTTTTTTTCTCTGTATTTGTGAGATGAGGATTATTAATTGATTGCAAGGAAGTTGTGAGGAGGGTTGAATCACTCCATATGGGGGTGCATAGACGATGCTTATTTTATATACAAACTTCAACTGTTTGCATTCATCTGGCTGAAGCTTCATCCAGTAGCTACTTGTGGAACAGATGTGCTAATAATATCACATAATGAACTTTTTTCCTGTCTCTCAGCTGTTTTGTGCAAATATTTTTGCCTGATAGACTTGCTAAAAGTACTGTGTTACCCATAAAGTCAATATTTATGCAATGCAATACATTACATCACATTACTTTCTGTCCTCTGTCTGAAAGAAAACTGAGGAGACCGTTATTACTATGGATGGATTAATTATTTTAGAGCAGATGTTTAGACAGCACTTAATGCTGTGGCCAGTGTTAAACCCATATTTAAGCAGAACTGTGACACAGTACTGATTTACATTCATTTAGTGACATGATTATGTTACATAAAATAATCTATTATAAATGCTTTTTGTACTTTATGTATGATATACGTGTCTGTTGATTGTGTACATTTATAGTATAGTGCTGCATTTCAATTTAACATTTTGCTTTTGTGTTTATTTGATTAGATAATTTACATAACTGATATATTAGGGCATGTATTTAAACTGTTGCATTTTATAGTTTGCTAATCACTGAAAAAGAGCTGGTCTAGAAAGCTTTGCTTTATATTTGATATGTCTGTTAATAAAATGTGTTGTTTTGGTGGACTGGAGTCTCTGATTTTTTCACAGACTCATTACTGATTTATCAATTTTTGTGCAAGGATCAGTGTATGACAATGCTTTACAGTAAAGAATTCTGTTTCTATGGATTTATTTGTGTTGCTGTTATTCCTCATACCCGTGCCATTTCCTTATATCCTAAGTTAGGCCATCCACCTATATATTATACCTGCTTTTAACTGCCCACAGCTGCAGCAGCCCTAGCTAAAGTGCTGAAGCTTTCTGCTTAACATCCCATGATTCATTAGAATGGCAGTGAACAGAAAGCCCGCATGTATATTAGGTGTATTTGGCTAGCTGTGGCTGCCAGTGTTAGCGAAGCTAAGTATTTTTTTTAATGTCGACAGTCAACCAGATTTTTATTGAGGATTACAGTCAGTAAATAATGGCAGAGATTCAGACATCATATTATTCAGCAAATGCATAAAAATGCAAAACATTTTACTCTAGAAACTTTACAATGATATTAAAAATCTGTCCCCTTTTCCAAAGTCTGCAAATAGATTTGGTAACTATTGCTACCCTAAGCTTCCCATCTCTCATTTTTCTTTGGCTGTATCCTGATTCTTGCTTTAAGGTGTTTAAGAGGTACACATAGCCAAGTGTCTATAAATGCTGGGTGGGGGTAGGGGATGCCTGTGTATGACAATAATTTATTTTTCTTTTGTTTGATCAGTTTAAACAGTTTAAAGGACTAGTGTGGTTTTACATAAAACAAGTTGGAATACCTGGGCTACTATTTGCTTCTGTAAAACAAACCTGAATCACATTACTGTGTTCAGTTAATATTGTTACTACAATTAGATATCTGAGGTGTACAGAGTCAACAATAGGGTTATGACTGCTAAGTATGGGGCTGTGTGTGGATGAGAATATATTGCCCTGTTGCCATAATCAAGTTAAACAGTCATTAGTCTGGCTTTGAAAAACTAATTTCATTTCTGGAAAGCAGGTTGGAATATTTCACTTTGGCCATTTTTTTAATCTCAATTGTACATCTGAGATGTACATAGTCAAGTGGCTATAAGTGATGGGTACGTGCATTGGTGAATTACAATGACAGCAGCTTGAATGGTCTTAAATCAGGAAGATGACTCAAGATGAACATTTGCATTTATGCATGGATCCCCCCCCCAAATAAAGTGCACTCTTAACCCACCACTGATCATAACAGACTCCATTATTACAAAAGCTCTTTATAGCACAAAGTCGTTGGAGTTTAACCAAGAGCTCTATTCAACAAAAGTATATTTTATCAAATACAGCATGATCCAAAACATCTTGAGGTAACCAAATGCATTAATCTGGCATAAATCACTGCATGAGGTCAAATCATCACAAATATTCCAAAATTTGCTAATAGATTTGATGCCTCTTGCTACACTAAGCTTTCCTTCCCTCAGATGTACAAAATACCTAACTGTACAACTGGCATGTTGACCAGTAATGTGATATAATATAGCAAATTAAAGCTACAGAAACTGCTTTGGAAATTTTGGAGATGAATAAATACCTAATTTGTTACTATTTAAAAATTTAATACCAAGATAGTCATTCTTAAAAGTAACATATACCATAATATTGTGAAAGTAGTGGGTTAGTATACATAGTTATTTGTCAAGACTGTTACATGTTCTATGTAGGGAAAACAGAGAGATCCCTACGTAAAAGAATATATGAACATCTGTATACAATTGAGACACAAAGTACTATTAATGCGTTATATAAGCATACACTCTCTTGAGGGGTTAGGCAAGGATTCAAATTTGGTATTTTGGAAATTATTAAGAAAGATATTAGAGGGGGAATTGGTCAAATAACATATATAGAAGTGAGTATAGATGGCAGATTTTGTTAAATGCCACCCACCCTCCAGGTCTGAATGACCATGTTTCCCTTGTACCTATACTTAAAGAAAGAGCGACTAAATTATGAACTGTGAAAGTTTTTATAGAAAGTTTTTGTGCAACACATGTTTTGTATTCTTATTCATAATTATTTAATATTCATTAAGAACAACTATTTTTATTTAAAATGGTAACAACTAATATATATTATGTTTTTAGAATGTTTATTTTGATGTTTTAAAAGTTCATGAATACTTTTATTGGATAATTGAATTATTTAAGTACTTAACTGCTGTTAATTTATTCAGGGATAAAAGCACTTTGTGACTGGATGTTAACTGTTTTGATAAAGTCCTGTAGTGTGGCGGACGGAAGCGCTTGACTCATTTTGGGGCTGTGAATAACCAGAAGAATTTCACTTTGGACTCTTCATTTGGTATCAGGTCCGGTTTCACGAGGTGTGTTGGTTTATACCATAATCCTTCTTCTTTTGGCTGCTCCCATTAGGGGTCACCACAGCGGATCATCTGTTTCCATTTCTACCTGTCCTATGCATCTTGCTCTGTCACACCAATCACCTGCATGTCCTCTCTCACCACATCCATAAACCTTATCTTAGGCCTTCCTCTTTTCCTGTTACCTGGCAGCTTCATCCTTAGCATCTTTGCATCCCTCCTCAGCACATGTCCAGACCAATCTAATCTTGCCTCTCTGGCTTTGTCTCCAAACCTTCCAACCTGGGCTGACCTTCCAATATACTTATTCCTAATCTTGTTCACCCTTGTACACCCAGTGCAAATCGTAACATCTTTAACTCTGCCATGTCCAGCTCTAACTCCTGCCTTTTTGTCAATGCCACCGTCTACAACCCATATAACATAGCTGATCTCACTACCCTCTTGTAGACCTTCCCTTTCACTCTTACTGGTAACTCATCTGTCACAAATAACTCCTGACACTCTTCTCCACCCACTCCATCCTGCCTGTACTCTCTTTTTCACCTCTCTTCCACACTCACCATTACTCTGAACTGTTGATCCCAAGTATTTAAACTCATCCACCTTCGCCACCTCTACTCTTTGCATCCTCACCGTTCCTCTATTCTCCCTCTCATTCACACACATATATTCTGTCTTAGTCCTGCTGACCTTCATTCCTCTTCTCTCTAGAGCATATCTCCACCTCTCCAGGGTCTCCTCCACCTGTTCCCTACTCTCACTACAGATCACAATGTCATCTGCAAACATCATAGTCCACGGGGACTCCTGTCTGATCACATCTGTCAACCTGTCCATCACCATTGCAAATAAGAAAGGGCTCAGAGCTGATCCTTGATGTAATACCACCTTCACCTTAAACACATCCGTCACTCCCACCGCAGACCTCACTGCTGTCACACAACCCTCGTACATATCCTGTACCTCTCGTACATACTTCTCTGACACTGCCGACTTCCTCATACAATACCACAACTCCTCTCTAGGCACCCTGTCATATGCTTTCTCTAAGTCCACAAAGACAATGCAACTCCTTCTGACCTTCTCTGTACTTCTCCATCAACACTCTCAGAGCAAACATCGCATCTGTAGTGCTCTTTCCTGGCATGAAACCATATTGCTGATCACTAATCATCACCTCAGTTCTTAACCTAGCTTCCAACACTCTTTCCCATAGCTTCATGCTGTGACTGATCAATTTAATCCCTCTGTAGTTACTACAGCTCTGCACATCACCCTTATTCATAATAATCAGTACCAAAACACCTTTTCTCCATTCCTCAGGCATCCTCTCACTTTCCAAGATTTCATTAAACAATCTAGTTAAAAACTCCACTGGCATTTTACCTAAACACTTCCATGCTTCCACAGGTATGTCATCTGGACCAAAAGCCTTTCCATTCTTCATCGTCTTCATAGCTATCCTTACTTCCTCCTTGCTAATCCACTGCACTTCATGATTCACTATCCGCACATCATCCAACCTTCTCTCCCTCTCATTCTCTTCATTCATCAGCCCCTCAAAGTACTCTTTCCATCTGCTCTACACACTCTCCTCGCTTGTGAGTACGTTTCCCTCATTATCCTTTATCACCCTTACCTGCTGCACATCTTTACTAGCTTGGTCCCTCTGTCTAGCCAATCAGTACAGGTACTTTTCTCCCTCCTTAGTGTCCAACCTTTCATACAACTCTTCATACGCCTTATCCTTAGCCACCTCTCTCTTTCCCATGCACTTCATCTCCTTATACTCCTGTCTACTTTCTTCATCTCTTTGACAATCCCACTTCTTCTTCGCCAACCTCTTTCTCTGTATACTCTCCTGTACTTCCTCATTCCACCACCAGGTCTCCTTGTCCTCCTTCCTCTTTCCAGATGTCACACCAAGCACCTTACTAGCCATCTCCCTTACTAGCTTTGCTGTAGTTACCCGGTTATTCGGTAACTTTTCACTGCCACCCAGTGCCTGTCTTAACACTTCCCTGAACTCCACCTCGCAATTACCCTTTTCCAATTTCCATCATTTGATCCTTGGTGCTGCCCTCACACTCCTCCTCCTCTTCTTGATCACCAATGTCATCCTACAAACCACCATCCTATGCTGCCTAACTACACTTTCCCCTGCCACCACTTTACAGTCTCCAATCTCCTTCAGACTGACCCTTCTACATAAGAAATAATCCACCTGTGTGCATCTCCCTCCACTCTTGTATGTCACCCTATGCTCCTCCCTCTTGTTAAAATACGTATTCACCATAGCCATGTCCATCTTTTTCACAAAATCCACTACCATATGTCCTTCTGCATTCCTTTGCTTAACACCATACCTACCCATCACTTCCTAATCCCCTTTGTTCCCTTCACCAACATGCCCATTGAAATCTGCTCCAATCACCACTCTCTCACCCTTGGGTACAGTCATCACCACTTCATCCAACTCACTCCAAAATTGTTCTTTCTCGTCCACCGCACACCCAACTTGTGGAGCATATGCACTAACAACATTCCTCATTACACCGTCAATTTCCAGCTTCATAAACGTCACTCTATCCGACATTCTTTTCACCTCCAAAACACTCTTAGCACAATGTTCCTTCAGGATAACCCCTACGCCATTTCTCCTCCCATCCACACCATGATAAAACTATTTGAACCCGCTTCTAGTTACACCTAGCCTTGCTCCCCTTCCATCTGGTCTCTTGCACACACAGCATACCAACCTTCCTTCTGTCCATCATATCAGCCAGCTCTCTCCCTATACCAGTCATACTGCCAACATTCAAAGTTCCGAACCTCACTACCACAGTCCTAGCCTTTACCTGGCTTCGGGAATGCCTTCCCCCTCTTCCCGTCCTTCGGCCAAGCCCAATTTCTGCCAACAGTACTGGTGGCGGTTGTTGTTAACCCAGGGCTCAACCGATCCGGTATGTATAGCTGTACTGTTGTCTGCATGTATGATTTGGCAAAATTTTACGCCGGATGCCCTTCCTGACGCAACCCTCCCCATTTATCTGGGCTTGGGACCGGCGCAAAGAAATGCACTGGCTTGTGCATCCCCAGTGATTGGTTTATACCATAATATTGTATGAAATACCATACGTACACCACTTTTTATATATATTACTGACATACAGACTAGTAGTTTATAGCTTTATTAATTAACTGGAGGTGGTTAGTCCTTTTTTGTACTGTAAAATTACTTGGTTCTTTTCTTATGCTTATATTCACATAGTTTTAGAAACGCTGAACCTACATTAATCAGAAACTCTCGAGTCTTTTTTCTTACACATTTGTTTAATCACGCATTAACTGTTAACTTTTGCAGTGTTCTTTTCAGCAGCTATATAAAACCACTAGTGTACATTATTAGAGGGTTTCTCCCAAGAACAACACTAAAATAGGTTCTTCCCACTATTATATTCTTATTTTCTCCTCAGAACTCCACTGAAAATGCAGTCATCTGACTAGGCTATTCCTAATCAATAAATTAAATAATCTCAAAACATAAATCTAGAGTCATAGGTTAAGTAATATACAAGCAGTCTGCAGACCACTTCTAGCCTAGTCAGTAATCCATACTGAAAAACTTCTTTCTAGCCTCGAGGAGGTATGACAAGAAAGACCGGGGGAGAATCTGAGGCTGCCTATTCAAAGTTGCTTAAGTGTGGTCTTAAGATAGGTAGAATGAGACCTCATACAAGTGTTAAGTAATTTCCTTGACTTGTTTCTCTTTATTTATATGGATATTCCACCACATGGCTTGTTTTTAAATTTCCCATAATTGGTACAGATAAGGACTGCCTTACCAAAAAAAGAAACGTTCCACCATCTTTAAAGAAAAAGGTCAATGATTTATGGTCTGATTGAACAAGAAGGGATGAGACATATGGAGCTGTGCAAGCAGTGGTCATACTTGTGAGGATAAGATCAAATATACTGGGGCCCATAGCAATATGGTTAACCATATGAAAGACTGTTAGC